>NC_142933.1:102396072-102403572 GCF_046866305.1 Octopus bimaculoides
AATAAGAATCTACCTAAAACAAGATATCTTGAGTTCTAATGAACACTTTGACATTCAATGATTTAGATCTCAGAAAAGTAAAATCATTATATTAATTGTTAGTCCATACTTCAGACCCTGTTCAGATGAATGTTTTTCAATGCGTAATTCAAGTAAGTTTAAACCGTATTAGAAATATCAATATCTTTTAACAAACTCCTCTGAATAATTGAAGCTATAAAATACAATATTTTTAAACACGCAAAAATATTTCAATTACCAAACAATATGAGAAGGGAATCACAATTATAATGTATCTATTATTGTTAGGAAGGAAAATAAACCGCAAATATGAATCTGAGTTTAGTACTGAAAATTCTGCTCAAATTTAGGTTTCGTTTATACCTTTTAATGGAAGCAGGCGATTCAATATAGAAAGTTAACAAACCATAAAGGTTCCTTGTGGCCTTACCTAAATGGGTGATATATAGGGGCATGGGTTATAGTTAAAAACCTAAGGTTTAGACCAAACGTACTTGTAAGTTTTCTCCTAAGACCTTGACACTGGTAGGAGTTGGTTTATGTCGGACAGTTACGAAACTATAAACACCTATTAAAACCATCAAACAACCTGACACTCATAGAAGAGAGGCAGTGAAAACGCCATATGTTTGTGTGTGTGTGTCAGTGTGAACGTATATGAGTGTGTCTGTGTTTGCATGTATGTAAATATGAGGTGTATATGTATATATAACAGATATAAATGTGGTACATGTGTAAATATATAGGTATATATATTGAATACACACGCGCGCGCGCCCATATATATGGGCATCTGTGTGTGCATTTATAGATATATATGTACGAATTTAACGAATAAATGTACATATATATATATATATATAGATAAGTGTGTATATATATATATTCCCGTATATGTATGTATTTGTATGATGTATATATATGTATGTATGTATATATATATATATATATATATATATATATATATATATATATATATACATAAACACACACATATATATAGACATATATATATATATATATACATATATATATACATATATCTAAATATACTTACATACATATATATATATATATATATATATATATATATATATATATATATATAAGTATATATGCAGTATATACAAGATGTCTGTAAAAATGAAACCGCCTGTCATGTGTGTATAACGGTAAATCAAAAACTAACTACCTACTAAGATCGAACTTCGATTCCTGACATTGTGGAGCGTGATTTATACGCTATAAAGCCGAAAACAATAAACAATAAAAATAATATATATATATATATATATATAAAAAGGATACTGTATATTTCTAAAGTAATGCCTCATATCAGACGTGAGTAGTCTAAGGTGGTACTTCCTACGGGTCACCAAAATCATCGCATTTCTCCATTGGCAACTTTTTTCTATTAATTAATTTATTTATTATTATTATTTTTTCTGTAATAACCATCATGACTTGGAGGTTGAAAGAGGTCACGCAAACACAAAATAAAATCGCAAGTGTAACAGACATCACCATCGCCATCATGACATCCGTCAAATCTAACACTAACACTAATATATATATATATATATGTATATATATATATATATATATATATATATATATATATATATATATATATATATATATATATATATATATATATATATATATATATATATATATATATATATATATATATATATGTATGTATGTATGTATGTATGTATGTATGTATATATAACACCAACATCAAAAACAAGATTTATTTATGATGGGAAAACAAAAGTTATATTCTTTTTTTTTTCTCTCTTAATTTTTTATTATATATTTTTACAATATAACATAATAGATATATTCATCATATGAAATCGATAAATCACGAATGATAGATCAATATAATTTTTATTATTTTTACATTTATTTATTTTTCGTTATAGACATACGTATCATATACGCGCACTGACACACACATGCACACTCGCATACACCAACGCACACATAAACACATACACATACACACATGTATACTGATATATATGCATATAGTTTGTATATATATATATATATATATATATACATGTATATATATATATATATATATACATATACATATATATATGTATATATATATATATATATATATATACATATATATATATATATATATATATATACATATACATATATATATGTATATATATATATATATATATATATATATATATATATATATATATATATATATATATATATGTATATATATATATATATATATATATGTATATATATATATATATATATATATATATATATATATATATATATATATATATATATATATATATATATATATATATATATATATATATATTTATATATACATACATATATATATATATATATGTGTGTGTGTGTGTATATACATATATACATATATGCATATAACGACGTATATATATATAAATATATATATATATATTACGGAGGTGTGTATATTTCTGATATAATAACGGTTTTTGTCTTTTATGGGGGACAGTCCGAACATGCTATGAAGGTAATATTTAAATCATACAACCGTAAATTATCCAATGTGAATTGGCCTGTAAAAGTTCTGTGAGGCAAATACAGATTCAGACACCCAGATATACGTATGCTTAAACTTAAAAAGAATAGCAAAAAGCAACAATTAAGTAAGACAGACAAACAGACAGACTAGCATAAACATTTACACAGTAACTAGTGTTTGCATAAACGTTCATAGCGACACACCGCGAATACATAAAATTTACATAAATTGTGATAGGCTATGTATAATAGATATATGCGTATGTAGGTTGTCATATACTCTCATACAAGCACACAGACACACACACACACACACACACACACACACACACACACACACACACACACATACACACACACACACACAAACACACACACACACACACACACACACACACACACATATATATATATATATATATATATATATATATATATATATATATATATATATATGTAAACATGATTTATCAATAGATGCATATACAAATATACTTCTAATCAAATGCACGTACTCACGTATATCAACATAGGTATATATGTGAACGAACAGGTATGTATATATGTATATGCAGAGAGAGAAAGAGAGAAAGAGGGGAAGGTGTAGAATGAGATCGTATGTATGTATGTACACATGAGTACACGGATATAATATATATATAAATTTATATATACGTATACATATATAAATGAATATATATATATAAATATATATATAGCTATATATATGTGTGTGTGTGTGCATATAAAGAGAGAAAGAGGGAGAAAGAGACGTATGTATGTATGTATGGATGTATATATATATATAAAAGAGGGGGAGAAAGAAATACACATGTATATTTACAGCTAAGCGTACACGTATATATGTACATATATACGTGTGCATACAAAAACGCGCGCACACACTCGCACGCACACACGCACATACTCATATATATGTGTATATATATATAAATACATATATATATATATATATATATATATATATATATATATATATATATATATATATATATATATATATATATATATATATATATATTTATATATATATATATATATATATATATATATATATATATATATGCAGATGTGTGTGTTTCGTTAACGCGTATGCAGATTCACATACAATGAAGGACACACAGATTTACTTTTTCATACAAGAGTTAATCTCGTGAGAATGTACTTATATATTTGTATATTCATATATATATATATATATATATATATATATATATATATATATATATATATATGTGTGTGTGTGTGTGTGTGTGTGTGTGTATGTGTGTGTGTGTGTGTATATATATGTATGTATATATGTATGTATATATGTATGTATATACATATATATATAGCGTGTGTGTGTTTGTATGAGTGTTTGTGTACGTTTGTGTGTGCGTATGCGTTTGTGTGAGTGTGTTCTGTGTGTGTGTGTGTGTGTGTGTGTATGTGTGTGTATGCGTGTGTGTGCAAGTGTGTGTGTATGTGTAGGTACTTGGCTCTTAAGTATCGTGGAAAGAGATCCCGTGAGATTCTTGGCAACAGGTTGTTGTCCAACCTTACGGAATTGGCCGGGGCAAGTTAAATTGAGAGCTCTCAGAAATGAAATGGAAATAATAATGAGGCTGATGACAATGATGATGATGATGATGAAGAGGAGGAGGAGAAGGAGGAGGACGACGACGACAACGACCACGTTGATGACGACGGTGATGATTTTGATGATGGCATAGAAAATAATATATGATAGAAAAATGGGTTTTTCTCCATGTTTCAAAAAATGAATTATTGAAATCCCAGAGACTCCCTCTCAACACATGGTTATGATGTTCCCTCATTGCTATTTCCTGTGATCATAGATGGACCTATCTTCAAATAAGGTACCCGCTCAATGCTGAATTTCAAACGTGTGAAGCTGCGCAGCATATTTGCAGTAGCCTGTCTTTCACACCCAGACAAAACATCTACAAATCGCCTTCGTGGCAAATAAACGAAATAATTATTATCATTGGTTTTATTATGAAAGCTACTGGAATAGTTCCTAATTACTGGTTTATCCATTACTTGAAAGCATGCAACAACAAATCACCAAAGGTTTCAAGTAGTGCCTTCTCCTGTGACTCATAGAGACAATATTCTCCTTAGAATGCGAGCTGTAACGAACAATGCTGTGCTCTGGATCACCTGTAGCCTGACAGCAGCACCAATATTCTTAATATGGCTTTCAAAGCCCTTGGAAAATGCTCCTGATGATCAAGTTACCACCGGTATCACAATTACTTTCCTCATGCCCCATAACTTAACTACCACGTTCCGCAGTGGCTGGTATTTCTCAATCGATTCTGTTTCCTTACATTTCACCCTTGAATCGCCTGGGATTGCAACATCTATTATTATTATTATTATTATTATTATTATTATTATTATTATTATTATTATTATTAGCATCATTATTATCGTCATTGTCATTCTGTTTTTGTTATTGTTGTTTTTATTGAAGTTGGTGACATGGCAGAATCATTAGCACGCCGGGCGAAATGCTTGCCGGTATATCGTCTGCCGTTGCGTTCTGATTTCAAATTCCGCCGTGATCAACTTTGTCTTTCATCCTTTCGGGGTCGATGAAATAAGTGCCAGCTACGTACTAGGGTTGATGCAATCGACTAACCACCTCCCACAACTCGTCCCCACCAAAGGAAAAAAAAACTTTCAAGGCCTAGAGTGTCTATACTAAAAATAATAATAATAATTGTTATTGCTACTATAAATCGAGGAAATATTCATTGTTATCTACCGTTACATTAGTAGGATTTCAACGTCGTCAGTCAAAATGTATTTCCTTACGATTGTACATTTTATAATTCAACCTTCTCGCAGGTCAATTTTTTCTTTCTTCAATCTTAGAATCGATAACATTATCTACCAGTCATATATCAGAATCGATTTCATCCAGAAACACCTCCTTCCTAAATCTATGTTATTGTGCTCATGTAAGAACCGATTATTAATAATTACAGTTGGTTATATTCTATTTCAGTGAACTTTCATAACGCAACGGCAATTTTCAAACATTTTCAACTCATGAATTATTCATATTCTGACAATTTTTACAGTCATATCGTTGGTAATGTTTTTATATTCCGGGTGATATTTTTGTAAAATCCGGTTCATCCTCTTATCCATATTCCTTTGCGTAATAGAGTGAAATTTGTCTATGCATTGGAAGAAAATATTATGGCTTTCGTAGTGACGTTTATTAGTTCTTTTTTTAAATTTTTATGCTAAAGAATTTCTTCTGGTTTTGCTTAGCATATTACAATTCTTGTCTCTTCTCTTTGAGCAGTTCACACAGTATGTGTTTCGGTCTCTAATCAGAATTGTACATACTATACACGTTTTCTCCCCGACACCTTATACTTAACTTTGTCATGTATTCTACTCACATTCCTATGTGCGATTTAGTTTCATCGGTGTTGTTTGATTTGTGCGTTATATCATTTTACTATATTATGGATCTAGATACGTATTGACGTTCGAGTTGACAAAGATCTTTCATTCTAAATATATATGTCCACTCTACAAGTGTGTACAATTCAAGTGGATGTTATAAATGTTTGTATATTCATTACATTATCAATATTCCTGATACATTAAGCATAGTTGCATTGTCTGTCGAATAATTTTCTGAAATTGGGTTCCTGAGTGGGGATCCTGCTTATTAAGGGATTATCTATTAAGGCTAAAATGATGATTAAAACTGTAACAGTTTTATGTTGAGAGTATACAAGGATTGAGAAATACTATATCAAACCGTTTATCATTCTTTTATATATCAATTTTTTATATATGCATTCGTTATTGTAGTACTTGACTGTTTAAGGGGAGCACTCGGTTGGTTACGATGACGAGTGTCCCAGCTGATACGATCAACGGAACAGCCTGCTCAGGAAATTAACATGCATGTGGCTGAGCACTTCACAGACACGTGTACCCTTACCGTATTTCTCAGGGAGATGCAGCGTGACGCAAAGTGTGATAATGCTGGCCTTTTGAAACACATGTACTACTTAGTTTTTGCCAGATGAATGGACTGGAGCAACATGTCTCTGCATACTTCTGGATTTTAAGCGACGTTTCAAGAATCGTGTGTGAGTGTGTGTGCATGTGTATGTGTTTGTGCTAGTGTGGTTATGTTATATTCCGTTAGGAAGTGGTAGAGTACAGTATAAAGCTCGTCCACCTTCAGAATTACCCAGTACTATCGGTAATATTATATACCTCCAAGTTTAAATTTGGGCATTCGTCACGTGTGTGAATATAATAAAATTGAAGAAATTGGAGTGAAGAAGAAAGAGGAAGGTTGTACATTTTTTTCTCCATTGCTCAAAATCTATGGATTAATAAGCATTATCCCAAGGAGAAAGGTTTAGTTTTCGTACATCATATTTACTTCACATTACACTATCTTCAGTTATCATTTCCCAATCTCTCCTCTTCAATCTCATGCGAGCCCTCACTTTTCGTTCCCACAGGCCATGTCCGAAATTGCAATTCCAGTATCCATTAAAAATACTCTCTTCCATCACTGTAAATCTTGCTGTTTCCTGAATGTATAGCAATACGACTTCTGCAGAGCGGTTTCACTGAAAATCCACTCTCTTATGTCACTTACATATGGGCTTTCACATCAGAGAATATCAACGTAAGCAATATAATAAAGATATGAATAAATAAATAAATCTACTTCTTTTTCTCTGATTACATAATCATCATAGGTATATGCATGTGCATGATCAAGAAAAAAAAGGGAGAGCGAGTGAGGGAGAGAGAGTGAGAAAAATATTTGTGTATTTATTTTCAGAATATATACTTCTATTTGTATAACTGTAAATTCCAGGATCTCTTTTTTATTTACAT
>NC_142933.1:102411072-102426072 GCF_046866305.1 Octopus bimaculoides
CGTCTTCAAAGGAAAGTTGGAGGGAGTCAGAATTTAAGTTATTGTATATCCTGAAAATGTGTTTTATTCAGAGATACAAAATACATATAAAGAGACCTTTGTACTTTATGCTCCATGCTAAACGCTAATAGCTCTTCTATTTAAAATATTCTCATATATTATCGTTTTCTAAAAGTGCTGCGTTAAAGTGATCATACAGAGATGATATTCTCTTTGAACGTCGAAATATTTATATTGTCACTTTGGACGATGTGTTTATTCCGAAGTGTCTTATAACTAGCCGGAATAAACTTTAATCTCTAGATATTCATGCAGTCTCGGTATCCTTTATTTAAATTCTTCAAGAAGTGCCATTATTAACCAAAAAACAAAAACAAAAAACAATGTTGTTTGTTTAAGAAAAGGCACGGCGAAATGATTAAACTGTTTTCTCCATTTTCAATCAGCTTTTCGGTGTAATAGTATATGGCTTAATAGATATTTTCCTACGATCTTATACCTTCAGTGTTCTCCATAAAAGTGCTTTCAAAAAATCCTACCTTCTAAAATATTACCGACAGTCTCACAAATCTGGAAGTAATCGCGTACTCCATATTTCTGCGTTATATTGTGACATAAGGCATCTTCAGAAGCCACACATCTGTTAACGCGTCATATGCATAACGAATATATATTGTCTGAAAGGCGGCGGCTGGCAGAAACGTTAGCATACCGGGTAAAATGCTTAGCGGTATTTCGTCTGTCTTTACGTTCTGACTTCAAATTCCGGCAAGGTCGACTTTGCCTTTCATCCTTTCAGGGTCGATGAATTAGGTACCAGTTGCGTACTGGGGAGGGGGGGGGGTCGATCTAATCGACCGATCACTCTCCCCCAAAATGTCGGGCCTTGTGCCTAGAGTAGGAAAGGATATACGTGGTCTGATAAATAAGCATTGGGATTGTTGCCATAGAAACGAAGCTAAAGCATGTACAGTAAAGCTGCTTGGCAGAAATTGACCTTGAACTTTGCGGTGCAAAGCAGTTTACAGCAGTGCTTAGAAGGAAAGCGTGTAGCGTGTGATCATCGCATTGACCATGATAGAGAAATTTGAGCTGAGAATCTGGATCCAATTTTGCCAAAAACTTGGCGATACCTGCTGAGAGGCTTACGCAACGTTTTCAAAAAGTTTTCATCGTTCTGGATACAATCAAGGAATTCTTGTGCAACTGAAACCTGGATCACTTCTGAGTCATCTTAAAACTCTTTTGGCACAAAGTTGGCAGACACGCGTCACATATCCAATTCTTCAGTGAGAGTGGACTGCACTGTACCGTAAGTAATCTGCACATCCTCTGATATCTCAAGGATGGTAATTCGACGATTTCCCTTCACAGCTGTACACACATCTGCAATGACTCTTTTCAGTTCTGCTGGTTGCGGGTCTCCCAGAGGTTTCGTCACTATCGACATTATCTTGGCCATCTCGGAAACATCTAAGACACTCGTACACTTGTGTGCGTCTCATAGACTTCTCTCCATACATTTTATGCAACTTTGCGTAGGTTTCTGACGGGGTATCGCCATGGCAACTTTCTCTGTAATGCCTAATGCGACGATCACAAACTACACATCTTCATTTCAAGCACTGCTGTAAACAGCGGTTGTGTGCTAGAACATCAAAACTTATTGCGCTTGCCCAGCACAGGTCAAGGTTAATCTTTGGAGAGGAGCTTCACTCTACGTGCTTTAGCTTCGTTACTAAGGCTACAGTCCAGATACTTGTTGTTCAGACATCGTGCATATCATGTAAAAGCATATGGCTTAAAGTATTAACCCATGTAAGAAATAGTATATGGATTACAAAGAGGACTAATGTTTTCTTATATCCAATAGAAAATGGGGAAATAATATATGACTTAAAATAAAATCAACCGCATTTCCTTTAGCATAATAACATTATTCTTGTCTAAGTTTCATTCAACGATGATATTAATAAGATCACAATCACTTCTGATATCGGTGTTATCATAGTAGTAATATTATGTCTTTCATTGCATTTCTTTATTTTCATTCTACCTTCTATTATATTTGATTTGTCATTTAAAACGTCTGGTCTTGTACAGGCATAGGCATACACACACACACACATTCACACACACACACACACACACACACACACACACACACACACACACACACACACACACACATACACGGACATGTGTATACGTGAATGCACATGAATACATCCAGCTACAAATATATATATATATATATATGTATGTGTGTGTGTGCGTGTGTGTGTATGTGTGTGTGCGTGTGATGGCGCATGGCTCAGTGGTTACAGGGTCGAGCTTAAAATCGTGAGGTTGTGAGTTCGATTCCCGGACCGGGCTGTGTGTTGTATTCTTGAGCAAGACACTTTATTTCACGTTGTTTCAATTATCTCAGCAGTAGAAATATGTTACGACATCACTGGTGCCAGGCTGTATTGGTCCCTTTGCCTTTCCGTTGGATAGCATCGGTGGTGTGGAGAGAGGAGTTTTGTATGAATGCGCGACTGCTGGCCTTCCATAAACAACCTTGCCTGCACGTGTGCCTCCAATATATATATATATATATATATATATAGTCTAAAAAAATATGAATACTTACCGGCCGCAGAAACGCGCGATATACCGAGGAGTGTGTGATATAAATTTACTTATATTAGCTAGAAGAATCTGTGATGTACTGAGGGCACGATAAGTGAATCGAAATATGACGTGTGATTATTGTATACTTAATGACTGACAAAGGGAGGTAAGCCCCTAGCACATATAGCCGTATCTCTATTTCTAATTTTTGTGTAGAACACTATAATTCTCCTGAGCGGCTATTAACGCCTAGAGCTAAACTCAGCTTCCTTTGTTAAACATATAAGTTATATAGTTATTAAGTATAGTCCTCTCATGGCTTTGGAGTTAATTTAACACTAAGTTTAGTATAAGCGGTGCTAGTCAGCACGTTTCGTCACTTTTGTGGCCTCTGTTAATTTTGCCATTAGATTCCAAATGCTAATAAGCCACCCTTTTAATTTCTTGTTTACACGTTTACCGTTTTGATAATCAGCACATTTCAACAGCATTGACAAAGAAAGTAAGCTGAGTTTAACATAGGCGTTAAGAAACACCGATGAGAGTTAAATTGGTCTGTACCAAATTTCGAAATCGCCATACGGTTATATACGCTAGGGACTTATCAACCTTCGATAGTCATTAACTATAGCACACTCTAGTGGCTTTGGAGTCAAGTTAACTCTCATTTTAGAATAAGCGGTGCTAGTCAGCATCGTCCATCAATTTTGTGAAGTTTATTAACTTTGCTTTAAGGCTCTAATTTCTAATAAGCCACCCTTTAATTTGTTATATATATATGTGTGTGTGTGGGGGGGTTGTCTGGGTGTCTGGGTGTGTGCGCGCGCGCGTATATATATATATATATATATATATATATATATATATTTATATATATATATATATATATATTTATATACATATATATATATATATATATATATATATATATATATATATATATTTACTCATGATTTTAGTTGTATTTTTCCTGTTTCGATCGTCAAAACTATACACATACACACGCACGCGCACCACCTATCTTTACATACATGCATATATATATATATATATATATATATATATATATTTATGCTTCTTAGCTAACTTTACAAAGAAAAGATTGACAATGATTTCCAAGATTCAGCTTGCCGTATGCTTCATCAGATTATTCATCGCTGATAAACTGAAGTTTCGAAGTCACCAATAACCTATATCCTATCTATATCTGTAGGAAAACTTAGTAAAATACTTTGATATGCATACACATGTATAGTCCTACATACTACCCATTCATATAGAAGATATTTGCAGAAAGAGCCACGCAGCGTAACTGAATTCTAAACCACATTTGTTGCGAGGAAAATATCTTGGTCATATTTACACACGTACAACCACGCAGACATACATACATACACACACACATACACACATACATACATACAAACAAACAAACAAACAAACAAACATACATACATCGTGCATCTGTGCGTTTATATGTTTGCGTATGTGTATATGGAGGATGGCACTCTTAGTAAGAATTATATTTCAGTATAATCTGATATCTTGATGAAAAAAAAAATAAAATAAAAAAGAGAAACGTTCTTGTACATTCCGTAATTAATTCTGTAACAATGGAGACAAATGAAAACTGTAATGAAGAAAATATTGATGTTTATCTGCGATAGTTGAAATGATGATGATGATGATGATGATGATGATGATGATGATGATGATGATGATGATGATCATCATCATCATCATCATCATCATCATCATCATCATCATCATCATGAATGTAGTGGTGATATCATGATAATAATTAAGATCATCATCATCATGACGATGACGATTATGATTATCGCGATGACGATGTAGAAGAATGATGACACTGATCCCGATGATCATGATGATCGTGATGACAATGACGATGACGACACTGACGAAGACGACGACGGCGATTATAATAATGGTGACGGTGATGTCGACAGAAACGTATTTCTCTTATTTGTCCCTGCTTGTCATGATGAGGCAATCTTGAGAGTTTGACCACTTAGATTACAGGTAAATTGTGTAAGAAGATAGAATTAAGGAGAGAGGAAAATGAATCTCAAATCTATACTGGAATTTTATGAAGACCAATACATGCTAGCGAAATCTGAAATCAGCTTCATCTGTACTTTTGCATTTAAGCTCAGGGGGCCATTGTTTGTTTCACAAATATCCGATACTCTATCGATCCCTCCACGCCGCCCCACTTAGTATTAAAATGGTGATAAACCAATGAAAATGATCATGATATAAATGTCACAAGAAAACAGCATGCGAAGCATGCCAAACAGGGATGTTAACCCTCCTCGAATGCTCCCCACTATTTGGTGCATTTTATTACATGAGCCTAAAGACTGCCAGCAGAAGGGCTCCCAGAGACTTGGATGCGGCTAGACCCTCTCTGAGTGTAAGATGCTAAGGATAGAAACACTTACCAATTTGGGATTTCTTCTCTAAACAATTGTCTGCTGTTCAGCTCTTTGACAGTCTCTTACAACTGAGCGGAATATTAAAAAATGGTAGCTCCAACTGCAACAAACCGTTCACATTCCCTTCACATTTTGCCGAATATGCTGTTCAGTTTTTGTCTTGTTCCCTTTAATTCAAGTGGTACATGTTGCTGACTGCGAGAGTTTGTATTGGGTGAAAATAAGAGAAAGCCGATAGTGAATAATGTCTTGATGTTTCAGACCGCTTTAACTCGGATCGAGTGGCGGTACGATCTAAGACATTCAAAACGTAGAAATCCTATTTATATATATTTTGTCATAAATATTGTATTTCAACCTACATCATTCAGTGCACCATTCCCTAGTTTTAGATTGCAGGGTATCACAGGAGAGCAATATTAGTGCTCTGTCTTGCAGTAATATTTCACCACTTGCTCAAAAACGTTATTTAAGTTCCATTGACTGGACAAACGTGTGATGAATATGATTTAGCTTAGCCATAGATGATGGACTGAATCATTAAGAGAATTCCGATATTAGAGACAGTGTTCAGCCAAAGGAGCAAGTAATGAAATGTTATCCATAAAAAATAAATGAGAATCAAAGATGTGAAGAGTATGAAACATTTACATAAGGTACTGGAATCGCGTACCGTGCTATGGCAAGCTATTTAGCAATAAAGATTTCTGAGTGACTTTATAACGCCACGGAGAACAAAAGTCAATAAAATTCAGCGGGTGATGTGATATAGAACGAATACGAAAAATGCACTTAAATAAGGGAAAAGTCAAAATGAATGATTCACTAATAAGAAATCTTGTGTAACCCAATGTTTTCGATTGCAAGAAAACAGTGAGAACCTAATTCATTGCAGTGTGTAAATACTAAAAGCATTAAATTAAATTGAAGGGTCAAACAGTTGAAAAAAAAAAGACGATCGAACTCGTAAAATCATTAACAGCAACTATCTTTAAAATCAATAAAAAATTATTCCTAAAGGTAGAAATTATATTCGAGACAAGATATTTTCATCTGAGTAAAACATCTCCTACAGGATATATATTTTTTATTATTATACACAAATACAAAATGGCAGAATCGTTAGTACACCAGACAAATGCTTAGCGGCATTTCGTCCATGTTTACGATCTGAGTTAAAATGCCACTGAGATGACTTTGCCTTCCATCCTTCGGGTCGATAAAATAAGAACCAGTTGTAAACTGAGGTCGACGGGATCCACTTAGTCCCTCTTATAAGGTCTCGGGCATTGTCCAAAAACTTTCATGTCATTATCATACTCAAAAACTATGAAAAAGTATCATTCTTTCTCATAGGGCATCAACAAAAACCACAATGAAAACCATCGAAAACAAACCCGACAATACACGTTCATTCCCTGTCTACAGCACGTTTGGTAAAACATTTCCACTATAGTCTCGAAACAGCTGAGCAAAACCTTGTGAGTGAATATAGAACACGTAAACTCAGGGGAAGTCCATCGTACACACACACACACACTCACACACACACACACAAAGACACACGCACACACACACACACACACAAAGACACACGCACACACACACACACACACACATATATATATATATATATGCTTTTGTGCATGTGTGTGTGTACGTGTCATTTCTGTGTTTGCCCTCTCTCCACTGTTTAATAGCCGGTGATGTTATGCTTATACCCCAGTAATTGTCTAATGAACGAAACAAGATTTATAAAAAAAATATAAGGTAGACCTCATGATGTAAGTTGTCTCTGTCAAGATTTTCACTTAGAAGAAAAAAATGCTGAAACAAATGCCACAAGAACAGTTTCTGATGCCCTAAGGACTATGCACGTTTAACCACCAACATGATGGTCGTCACGATGACAATGATGATGCAGGTGAGCATGAGGATGACGATGATGATGGCGACGATGTCCGTGACTATGACGGTGACAACGACAACCATAATGAAGAAGGAGGAGGAGGAGGAGGAAGAGAAGAAGAAGGAGGAGGAGGGGGAAGAGGAGGAGGAGGAGGAGGAGAAGAAGGAGACAGAGAAGAAGAAGAAGAAGAAGAAGAAGAAGAAGAAGAAGAAGATTATTATATTATAAAAGAATGCGAATATCTGACTAGAAATCATTTTGTGAATGATGGCAAAAGTCCAATGCTTGGACGAGAACGGGATTCGAAATCGGAACAAAATCCTGCTAAACATTTCATAGTAACGTTGACAATACTACTACTACTACTACTACTACTACTACTACTAATAATAATAATAATAATAATAATAATAATAATACTTTATGATGTTGATGATAGTGTTAATCACCACGACGATGGTGTTGCTAATGTTGGTAACGATAATGTTGGTAATAATATATGGGTAATTAGATTGATTAAAGTAATTAGAACAATTAGGACAACACAACAAAAGAGAGAATACAACAAAACAGAATAAATATATACTTTCCAAGCATCTGACTTTTGTTTCTTTTTTACTTCCTTATTCTTCATCACATTTCTAACTGCAATTTCAAGATGGAATTAAGAGATTTGGAAAGTTACGTAATTTTGACCAACCTAAGTTTCTTTCTATTAAGACAAAAGAGAAAAGTAAAAAAGAAAACAAGAAGAACTATAATAATATAATTTAAATCAAAACAGTTTGAAAAACGAAAAAAAAATATAATGACAGTGGCTACGAAAATTTAAATGGCGAACTAAACTAAGAACTACCATACATACGCTATATATATATATATATATATATATATATATATATATATATACACACATATATATATACATATATATATCGATAACATATGTATAAATATATGTATACATGTATGTATATATGTCTGTATGCGTACATATATATTATACAGTATATGATTTATATTATACTATACACACACACATATATATATATATATAAGTATATATATGTGTATATATAAATCTGTATGTATATATATATATATGTATATATATATATGTACATATGCATATATATATATATATATATACACACATATATAACTGCCTGTGGCAACACATGTGTATACCTATACCTCTTTACGTATGTGTGCATGTATATGCATGTTAGACACACACACACACACACACACACACACACACACACACACACACACATATATATATATATATATATATATATATATATACACGTATATAATCAATTATAAACATAGTGAGAACTACTCTAAAATCTAATCATCTAAATTGACCATTTTGAGGAATGGAATTTGCTTGGTTTTGCATTGTATTTATTTAATGTATTTTAATTTTTTGTTATACTTTTGAAATTTTTATTTTTATTTTTTATTTAATTGTAGGCGAATGTTTGTGTTTGAGCGTGGCTGTTTGATTGCGTAAATTTCTGTGTATGTTGGTGTCTGTGCCCTCGTGTTTGTGTGTGCGTGTGTGTGTCAGAGAGAAAGAGAGAGAAATAAATAAAGAAAGAATCTAGGAAAGAAAAAAAGAACATTTAGGCAATCTGTGCAACTTAATGCATTAAAGTGTTTTTTGGATGGGCGCAATTTGTTCGTTTCAGCAAATGATGATGATGATGATGATGATGATGATGACAACGTCGACGATGGTTGTGATAAGTGAGGAAGATAATGATGACGATGATAATGATAATGATGAAGATGATGACAACGATGATGATGATGATGATGATGATACTGATGTTGATGATGATGACGATGATGTTGACAACGTCGACGATGGTTGTGATAATTGAGGATGATAATGATGACGATGATAATGATAATGATGACGTTGATGACAATGATGATAATGATGGTGATGATCACGACGACGATGATGATGATGATGATGGTTAAGATGATGATTATGATGATGATTATGATGATGATGAGCATCATCATAATGTTGATGAAGTTGATGACGATTATGATGAAGAAGACGATGATGATGATGACGATGATTATGACGATGATAATTATGACAAAGATGAAAATAATAACAAGGGCAGCAACATCAACAACATTAGCAACAAACAGCAACAACAAGAAGAGAAACAATGATAATAATCAATTTATGCCATGAAAAAATAACAATCGACAGTCAGCGAAATACGAATCGACGCTACCGTTCCACCGAACATGGTACTAAACAAAATTATTCCATACAAGCATGCATTTGGTTTGCAATATATAAAAAGGCGGTGAGCTGGCAGAAACGTTAGCACGCCGGGCGAAGTGCTTAGCGGCATTTCGTCTGTCTTTATGTTCTGAGTTCAAATTCCGCCGTGGTCGTCTTTGCCCTTCATCCTTCCGGGGTCCATAAATTAAGTACCAGTTGCTTACTGGGGTCGATCGGATCTACTGGACTCCTCCCAAAATATTTCGGGCCTTGTGCCTGGATTAGAAATGAATATGTATATATATGTGTGTGTGTGTGTATGTATATATGCGTGTGTGTGTGTAAATAAATGGAGAGAGAGCGAGAGAGAGATTTTTCAATGCATATGATATATTTTGGTGTTTGCCAGCCTGTTAAATTCATGTGCACTTTAGCTCTAAATAATTCTTTCTTGCTTTGCATGTATGTATGGAGTTAGGTGGTCAACGTTGGCCGATAGAATCCCTAAATTGCATGAAACATGCTTGTTGTTTTGTAACGGCCATGCAGTGTTATTGGAGAGATGTTTGGTTTTCATTTCTCGTAAATTACATCAATGAATCAAGACACTTTGCAGGGCTTTCAACAAGCGTAAATGCGTCCAAATGTCCGATACATAAGTTCGAAATATATCATTTCATCAGTCTGTTTATTGCCTGTATTCCAAGCACTACACTTCTTAACAACAACATTAACGGATATTTCTATGCCTGATATGCACAGTGGTGAATTATTTTGTTCAAGAGAAATTGACATTAAAGCTTTAAAAATACAAGCTACTGATATTTCCTTCTTGTTTATTTTAACCCATTAACTGCCAATTCTTTTCAATTCATATTGTTTAGGTTTTGCTAGGTGTCTTAGGAGTTTAAAATAATTCACAGTATTTAAATTATCTTCATACGTGAATTATTTGGGAAATGTTGATAAATCTTACGAAAATTCTCGAATGGGAATCGCTGAAGAAAATCATATTTATCCTTTTCTATTCAAATGCAATAATAAATATTTTAGCTTTTTTTTTTTTTTTTTGAAACTATAGTATCAAATGCGAATGTGTATGAAATATCAATGAATGATATAGATGGGAAATGTAAAAATGAAACAAAGTTTTCAAAGCAGTCAATACTTTTGAAGCTCTACAATTGCGATTTGTGACATAAAATGTGTTCTAGAATTAGCCAGAGCTAATAATGATAGACTTTAACTACTAAAAATTGTTAATCGCACCTCTGCAGATTCAATGGGAAATGTAAAAATGAAACAAAGTTTTCAAAGCAATCAATACTTTTGAAGCTCAAAAATTGCGATTTGTGACATAAACTGTGTTCTAGAATTAGACAGAGCTAATAATGATAGACTTTAACTACTAAAAATTGTTAATCGCACCTCTGCAGATTCAATGTACATAAGCAATTTACTTTTAAATACAACGAACAACCGGCAGCGAAACTTTTTTTAACAGATCCGTAAATGGGGCTCATGGCAGGCAAGGGTTTATTACATGGCTTCTAGAGTCCAGTGGATGTAAACCAGATGAACAAATAACATTTGACGCAAGATATTAAGAATAAAACATGACGTATACTATATGTAAGCAGCAAATTAAAAGAACAGACTGGAATGAAGCGCGTAGAACAAATGTCTGCTGAAAAAGTTTGAGGATTGTTTTGACACAGGCGCAGGTAACAAGCTTGGTTCCGGATTCAATCCCACTGCATGGCACCTTGGGAAAGTGTCTTTTACTATAGCTTCAGTCGGACCAAAGCCCTGTGAGTGGATTTGGCAGACGGAAATGTGAAAGAAATCCGTCGTATATGTGTGTGTGTGTGTGCGCGCGCGTGTGTGCATGTGTGTGTATTTGTGTTTCTGTGTTAGTCACCTCACCATTGCTTGACAACCGATATTGCTGTGTTTACGTCTCCGTAACACTTAGCAGTTCGGCAAGAGAGACAGATAGAATAAGTACTAGGCTTGCAAAGAATAAGTATTGGGGTCGATTTCTGCGACTAAAAGTGATGCTCCAGCATGACCGGAGACAAATGACTGAAACAAGTAAAAGAATAAACGAATAATGAGGACCACCGAAATGAGCAACGTCTATGAATGGATATTAAATAGGAAATCATGTTTTTGAGTAACTTAACATAATTTATGTAAGAAAAACTGAAATTACAACGTTGTTTGTAACAACGAATAAAAAACGTTACGCAGAGACGATTGTAACTATAGAAGTGAACGAGAGATGTATATAAATACCAGAAAAGAAAGGTAGTAAAGTGTGGGGGATGTAAAAATATAGAAATTGATTGAGAATAAGAATGAAAGACAACGTATCTCCCTTCACGAAGCTAATGTTCCTCATGTTCCTCAATTCAAATATGTATGATATAATGCAGATGTAGAGGGCGCTATTCTCATTCCTTCCATAAAAAATGGAAAACAGATCCACCGAAGTCGACTTTGCCTTTCATCCTTTCGGGGTCGTTGAATTAAGTACCAGTTGCGTACCCCAAAATTTCGGGTCTTGTGCCTAGAGTAGAACAGAATATTATACAGTTGGTAAAGCGACGAGCTGGCAGAAGCGTTAGCACGCCGGGCGAAATGTTTAGCGGTATTTCGTTTGCCGTTACGTTCTGAGTTCAAATTCCGCCCAGGTCGACTTTGCCTTTCATCTTTCGGAGTCGATAAATTAAGTACCAATTACGCACTGGGGTCCATGTAATCGACTTAATCCCTTTGTCTGTTGCTGTTTGTCCCCTTGAGGGCAATAAAGGAATAAGAAACGATAGCACGGGCGACGAAATGCTTAGCTGGCTTTACGTTCTGAGTTTAAATTCCGCTGAAGTCAACTTTGCCTTTCATCTTTTCGGGGTCGATAAATTAAGTACCAATTGCATACTGGGCTCGATCTAATCAACTGGTCTCGTCCTCAAAAATTTCGGGCCTCGTGCCTGGAGTAGAAGAAAATTAAATACTGTAACACACGAAAGTTCAAAGTCGAAACCAAAGAAATAATTCGACCACACACAAAATATTGAAGATGAATACATCGTTAATAATTGTTTAACAATTAATTCTTTCTCTAAATATTATATTTCGATATTTATATCTGTTGTACGTGTTACTTGATTTCATCTCAGTCCGCCACATTGTCGCCTCCGTTAATTTGATCTCACATCGCCTTACTGTGTTGTATATCTGGGAGTTTAGTTTATTACGAGTCAGTACTAGAATTAACAATTCTTAACATAAGCTAATGAAAATAATGCTATTATCTACTCGACTTCTGACATAGCTACAATTAATGTCGTATTTCGAAAACTAAAAGCCATTAGACTCCACTTAAACTATATTTCACACTATCGACAATAGTGTTCAGACTAATAATTAAACGCTAATAGTATCAAACAAAAATATGTTTGCACCAGAGTATCAGGTTGTACAAAAGAAATGTATCACTTGAAAAATAATTTCGTGAACAGAGATACCTTGTCCTTCATACAAACCCGGCTGAAAGGCACAAACTAAACGTTAAATAGAACACTACTCTGTCTATTTAACAGAAAAATATTTAAATTAAGCATTGAAAGAATCTGCAACTCATATCACTTAGGCATTTATGGTATTTATCTGAGTTCATTTCCGCCGAGGTCGGCTTTGCATTTCATCCCTTCGGGGTCGATTAAATAAGTATCAGTTACATACTGGAGTAAATGTAATCAATTTAATCCTTTTGTCTGTCCCTGTTTGTTCCCCTATATGTTTAGCTCCTTATGGGTAATAAAGAAATAAGAAACGTTAGCACGCCGGTCAAAATGCTTAGCGGTATCTCGTCAGTCTTTACGTTCTAAGTTCAAATTCCGATGAGGCCGATTTTGCCTTTCATCCCTTCGGGGTCGATTCAATAAATAGCAGTTACGCACTGGGGTCGATGTAATCGACTTAATCCTTTTGCCGTTGCTTGTTTGTCCCCTCTATGTTTAGCTCCTCGTGAGCAATAAAGAAATATATATCTGTAATAAGAATGAAAGTTAAGTGAAGACGCGTGCCCTTGCAGTTAGTGTCTTTGTGCTTTGCCCTTAGTGTGGAGGCGCAATGACCCAGTGGTTACGGCAGCGGACTCGCGGTCATAGGATCGTGGTTTCGATTCCCAGACCGGGCGTTGTGAGTGTTTATTGAGCGAAAACACCTAAAGTTCCACGGGCTCCGGCAGGGGATGGTGGCGAACCCTGCTATACTCTTTCACCACAACTTTCTCTCACTTTTTCTTCCTGTTTCTAGTGTGCCTGTAGTTGAAGGAGCCAGCCTTGTAACACTGTGTCACGGTGAATCTCCCCGAGAAATACGTTAAGGGTACACGTGTCTCTGGAGTGCTCAGCCACTTGCACGTTAATTTCACGAGGAGGCTGTTCCGTTGATCGGATCAACTGGAAGCCTCGACGTCGTAAGCGACGGAGTGCCAACAGCTTTGCCCTTACAATCATAAGATCATAGTTACTTGAACTGGATCTGGCTTTTCGTTGATTTCATGTGCACAACAATTCATCTCATATTTCTCTAGATCATTCAGCTATAAAAGAGTTATCCTGCAATGGACAATCGTTTTATAATGTAGGAATTGAAAAGAAGCATTTAAAATAGTATAAAGAGACAGGGTAAAAGTTTTCGATAAAAGAGTCTAAATACAGGGATTCCATATATAGCAGTAGGAATAGAAAAGAGAGGTAGAGAAAATTGGTAATCGAAAATACTTGAGGTTAGTTACAGTCAATATTAACACTCAGAATTGAAATCACGGAAATAGTTAATTGAATTATGATCTAGAACAATAAATATTACTCAAATTAATAATTAAAAGGAAGACAAGTCATTTTCATTAATATAAAATTTACAGTAACATTAGAAGACAGCTGCAAGACAGTTAGGTGGTAAAAGACAAAGGAAAACAGAGAACATTGTGATATTTTGGACCGGCGTGTATGAAGAGAAAACCATGGCACTAATACTATAGAAATACAACAGAGAATATCAGGAATATATGAGAAATTGTAGCAGAAATTCACAGTGTAGATGAAATAATTTGTAAAATGAAAGAGGTACTTACAAGATTTCCAGAAAAAATGCACAATTTTTCCAGGTCAAAAGTTTGTGTGTTCAAAACCATTGGAGGAAGTCGATTGTCTTGTTTTTAGAATTGATTTAACTTAATATGCAAAATACTATTTTTTTAGTCCACACATGATATCAAATGTTTTTACTGTGACTTTAGTACAACAGGTACTTCATCTTTAGGTACTTAGTCGCATTTTTCCATATTTGTGTCTATTAAATCACGAAGTTTGTTTGATTCCAAAAAGTATCGCAATCCTATAAAATAAGCTTTTGTAAAATTGGAACAGGAGCTCAAAATTTTTTCTGCATAATGCAAGGAAACCAATATATCGGGGATCCATCATGGGTCAATTTAAGGAGAATTCAATTGAAAAATAGTGAAATGCATCCAGTTTTAATGGATCTCATCTTATTTCTGTTCTCGCTGTTTCTCTTATTTATACAATCTAACATACACACATGCACGCACGCACACACATATACCCACGCACACACAAGCACACAGGAAACCTATAAATATAGTTCTCACGTGTGCATCGGCGGCAAATGGATCTTCTGCACAGAAAGAATATCGGAACATTGTGTTTTTAATGGTTCTTAG
This sequence comes from Octopus bimaculoides, assembly GCF_046866305.1. NCBI lineage: Eukaryota > Metazoa > Mollusca > Cephalopoda > Octopoda > Octopodidae > Octopus > Octopus bimaculoides. The sequence goes on from NC_142933.1 coordinate 102,426,069, forward strand.
TCTA
>NC_142933.1:102428572-102438572 GCF_046866305.1 Octopus bimaculoides
AAGACGAAGTTCTCATCAGCAGATACGCCAAAATATTAACATATAAAATAGAGACCAAATAACACCTGTCTCATCCTTATATATCATAATTTAAAAAATCCTCCGCGCAATAGCAGATTCAATTGGCACCAAATAAAAAATCCGATTAAACTTCAGAAATTGGAAAATCATATATATATATATATATATATATATATATATATATATATATACATATATATATATATATATATATATATGTATATATATATATGTATGTATGTATGCATCTGTGAAAGAGGAAGCCAAAGCATACAAAGCATCTCAAGTTATTAAGATATTATTCTTAAATTAGAATTAAATTAAATTATTAGTCTTAAGTTAAGAATAATAATGTATATGACTTTAGTTTCTTGTTGTGCCTTGGCGTTTGTTGTCCTCCTTCACAATTATATATCCGCTCTATCGCAAACTGGTTCCATACCTCCCGTCTTCTTTACGAGTTTCGAGCCCTGATAATCCGTTACAGTACTTTCCCAGCGCACAATCACCAGTGAACTAAACCCCCATATTCTGTATACACGCACACACACACACACACACACACACACACACACACACACACACACACATATATATATATATATATATATATATATATATATATATATATAAATCCATGTATATGGTTTGTTAAATCGCGTGGTGTAGTGGTTAGTGCATACCGCTCGGTACCACCATATCGCGAATTCAATTCCTGGCGGCGAGTAGTGACCTTGAATAAGTTACGCTATTTCACGTTCCTCCAGTCTATTCAGCAGGTAAAAATGAATTGTAGCTGAAATTGGATGGGCCGAGCCTTGTCACACATCCTGTGACGCTGAATCCGCCTCAAGGGAACGCGTGTCTACGGCGTGCTTAGCCTCTTGAATGCTTATTTCACGAGTAGGTTGCTCCTTTGATCCCATCAAGGGAAAACCCATGTCGTCATAACCGATTTGGCACTACCGACCACAGATCGATTTTCGAAAGATATACGCTTGCTAAAGTATAACCATAGAAAACTAACAGATCACAATAAGTATCGATCGAAGGGCGGCGAGCTGGCAGCAACGTTAGCACGCCGGGCGAAATGCTTAGTGGTATTTCATCTGCCGTTACGCTCTGAATTCAAACTCCTCCGACGTCGACTTTTCCTTTCATCCTTTCGGGGTCGATTAAATAGGTACCACTTACGCACTACGGTCGATGGAATCGACTTAATCCCTTTGTCTGTCCTTGTTTGTCCCCTCTATATTTACCCCCCTGTAGGTAATAAAGAAATATATATATATATATTGATCGAAAGCGTATTAATTCTTTTCTACTCTAGGCACAAGGCCTGAAATTTTAAGGGGAGGGGCCAGTCGCTTAGATCGATCCCAGTAAGCAACTGGTTCTTAATTTATCGGACCCCCAATGGATGAAAGGCAAAATCGACTTCGGCGGAATTTGAACTCAGAACGTAAAGACTGACGAAATACCCTTAAGCATTTCACCCGGCATACTAACGTTTCTGCCAGCTCACCGTATTAATTGCCAGCTTCAAACATACCGAGGTACACTTCGATAGAAAAATATATCCGTAGAAGACATAATAGAAAAGCACGCAAATACATAGAAATTGAATGCCGACTCATGTTTTTAAAGATCATTTACTGTAATTTTCTAATAAGTACAATTACTTTTTTTCTCTTGAAATATATTTTTAATTGATTTTCAGACTGTCTACTTTGTTTAAGTGAAATGAGTAAATAACTCAATTTCCGAGAACGAAATTTTGAAGCAGTCATAAACTTAATTTATATATCAGATTATTCTCAAAACATCGAATAAATTCTAAACATTTCTATTTTTTCATTTAACATACAAGAACAATTTGGGTTAATTTTCGCAAAAGAACTCTTCCTATATTCTCTTACATGATAAGAGCACCTCACCATTGGATAGCTATCCGAGCATCATGTGGAATACTCCAGTTGGACTGATATATTCTATACCGTTCATGCAATACTATGGAATATTTGCCACTATTCCTTCCATTTCGTTAGTATTACGTTAAACTGCATCCGGTAATAGGGCACCAGTTAGGGAATTCAAGGAGTTTGAGGAATGTAGATCCCAAACTTGGACAGCTATTGTTACCAGCTTTACAGAGTTGTGGGCTTGTAGCACCTATCGGGGTCCTCTCTATGAGTTAAACAGCATGTAACCACCTGAGTCAGGGTGTGTTAAAATCATGGAATGCCGCATTGTGAATATAAAGTATTCTGACAAATGAACTTATTGAATCAATGGTGAATATCTGTAAACGTTGGGAGGAGAAATTTCAACGGCCAAAATCAACAAGTTCACTTAGCAAACTACTGGTATCATCGAGAGACGTGTTGTGCAAGCATGGTGAAAGACCAATATGGTTCAAATCCAGTTCAAACGCTCATACCACATCACTAGATTGGGACAACAGATGAGGAAGACTTGCATTCGTCTCGGCAAGTCGCCTAACTAAATAATGATATGTTTCACAATTGCGTTTTCCAAGACCACACAATTTCTCTATGTTAGAAGAGACTGCATTTTGTTTAGCACACGTCTTATGTATAAAGAATAGAATACATACAAGTACGTTCATTATGCGATTATATGTGGAGAAGAAGCGTTACTAACGAATCCAACCACAGATAAAATTAATAACAAAAGTTAAATCTTCAAATCGCGAAATTTAAATATTTACGTGTCGATTATCTCCGGGTACCTACTATTTTGCATGTTAGGCCACACACAACTATTTTTTTTTTCTTACCATCAGAAGTTTCAGGAATCATGTTTTTTTTTTTGTTGAAATAAAATTCTTTATAGAACTTGATCTTTTTTTTTTTTTTTGCAGAAAATACATTGTCGGAGTCATGGACATCCATAACAACGGCCAGAGAAATAAAGTGTAAATGTAATGCAGAATCCTAATCCTTGTATGTTTAACCCAAAGTTTATTGTTTTAATATATGTTTGTAGTAAGTTTTCTTTTTATTACCAACACATATCACAAGTCGGCGCACATTTGCTAGCGCGTTTTACACGATATAACTATTTATAAGCAATGACACAGTCTTTCATTGCATTGTCCAAGTCTGAACCAAAACTTCTGTTCAAATCATTTTTCGTTTCTACATAATGCATTAATATTCTGACCAACTTTTCTTAGCGCAATTTGAACAATTAAAGTTTTATACCACAACCTACTGTGGCAAGGTCATTTAAACATTTGCTTTAAACATATGGATAAAATCGATATTTAAAATATTGATCTTATCAAGTGGTCAGCATGGGAATAAAAACCATCAAAGGTAATAATTATTTAAAATTATAATACAGGGTATCAAGAGATACCACCACGCTGAAAAAATAGCAGTGAAATCCTGACTCTAAAATCACAATAAATGTCCGCATGGCACGATTAGCGAAGACGAAGACCAAATGAACCAGTAAAAATAAGATAATTCCAAATCCTGGATTTCTGGCTTTGCATAAATAATAATGTTCTGCCTTCATCAGTGGAATATACTCCAGTACATAAATACAAATACATGTATATAAACAGTATACTTACATATACGGACGTATACACACATATATATGCACGTATGCACACGACTAGCTTAAATAGCCCGCCTAAACAACCTTTCGTGCGATCCGGACAGAATATCAGCGCAATAAATACACTGATAAAATTATATTTATATAAATAAGGATAAGATCGATATTTAAAATATTGATCTTATCAAGTGGTCAGCATGGGAATAAAAACCATCAAAGGTAATAATTATTTAAAATTATAATACAGGGTATCAAGAGATACCACCACGCTGAAAAAAATAGCAGTCAAATCCTGACTCTAAAACCACAATAAATGTCCGTGGTGGTATCTCTTGATACCCTGTATTATAATTTTAAATAATTATTACCTTTGATGGTTTTTATTCCCATGCTGACCACTTGATAAGATCAATATTTTAAATATCGATCTTATCCTTATTTATATATATATATATGTAACTGAAGTTTATAATATACAATTTTTATGTTTGAGTTAATTTGCCGTTTGCTCGATCCTTGCACATTTGGGATGAACAGTTGTGTGCCATCTATTACCTTTTCATCATGTTTTGTATATTTTCATGGGTCAACTATGAAAATTGGATTTGAATGTTTTCTGTTTTTATTGGCTGTGTATTACTAATAATAATAATAATGATAGCAATAATAATGGGACCCTGAGGAGATGGAGTATCCTATATCTTATAATATTTTATAATATTTTATGATATTTTATAATATTTTATGATATGTATTAATCATTCTGGATGTTCCATCGAAATGTACATAGGTCAACTTCATTATTATTATTATCATTATTATTATTGTTGTAATAAAGTATTTTCAACGGATCAGTTTTGAGCTCTATTTAAACTTGATATATATATATATATATATATATATATATATATATATATATATATATATATATATACAAAAACTCAACTGTGAGTTTTTTGCTAAGATTGTTAACAGATACTATATTCTTTTGCAAAGTTTTTGGTGAAAAAAATATATTCAAACATATATAGTCAATTTAAACAACAACAAACAAGAAATAAACATGAAAAAAACGCGAAAAAACAACGCTAGAACGTGGAAAAAAGTACAGAATTATTGAACGCTCAGGAAAGGAAAGAAAAGAAAGAGGATTTAACGTTTCGATCGGTGATCTTCGTCAGAAATAGAGGAAAAGTCCAAAGAAAGGAAGACGGAGAAAGAAAATCGCCAAATTTGCACACGCGGTCACATTATTAACAATACTCGTAGACAGGCTAGACTCGAAGTGCTCAAGTTGACCTAAGTTCCAATTAATAATTTGAGTGGGGCAATATGGACGGAAGACTAGAGGGACATGACCTATTATCCTGCAGAATATACAATATATATGCACACGTACTTCGACATTATTAAAGCGGCATACAGGTAAACATAACAGAAGTATTAATAAGATACAAACATATAGAATATACCTATTTTTATAAGCCCGCAAATATTCAAAAATATTTAAAAATATTTATAAATACATAGGCATTTTAAAAATATATAAGTAAAATAAGTACAAAATATACACATAATAAGATGTAAAAACGTCGATATTATATAAAACATAGTGAGTTATAAGTTCACACGATATACTATAGAGGAATAAAAATTTAGAGGTCAGAATACAAGCACTTAGAATATCTAAAAACTCTTAGATATTTAAAAATATATAAAAACATTTATAAATACATAGGCATTTTAAAATAGAAGACGTTGATATGAAATAGGATATAGTAAATTATAAGTTCATAGGATATGTTATAAGGACTAAAGATTTCAAGTTAGAACACTAAGCGTGTGGAAAGTAGAAGGTCAGACATATTACATCCTTAAACGGACATACTAAAATTAGAGACAATGTTCAATGGAACCACAAGTTTCATCTACGGGTCGTTTCGGAGACGTGCCAGTTAATATGGCATGGATTTCATATTTTAAAAGAACCTGACATTCCCCTCATCAGGATGCTCCACGACACGAAAGACACAATGAAGACAATACAAAAAGGACAACTCACATAATCACTTTCCAACCAATTGCCTCCACTCAAATTATATATATATATATATATATATATATATATATATATATATATATATATATATATATATATATATATATATGTGTGTGTGTGTGTGTGTGTGTGTATGTGTGTGTGTGTGTGTGTGTGCGCGCGTACATTTGTGTGTGCGTACGTGTGTGTGTGTGTGTGTGTGTGAGTGTGTGTGTGTGCTTGTGTCTTTATGTATATGTATTAAACCAAGACTACGTTTAAAAGTTATCACATACTTTCATAAATATTTAAACTTCGCTTCAAGAAAATAATAAATAAATATTCATTACTCCAAACTGATCGGAAACGCTTATATTGGGTTCTTTTGTTACCGAAAAAAATACAAACGAAAACGTAACTGAAAATGACCAAGGCCAAGTTCATTCCTCACAGCGTTCTCCTACTTAGAGTGATGTGTGAAGCCGAATTGTTCTCTGTAAATTTGGTTAATGTTGGTACTGCCTTCAATGGATTGATTTCTATTTGAGTAGAGAAGTGTGATGATGAAAGTACGGTGTGAAAGGGAGAAGTATGGAGGTAAATAACCAGTTTACGAAGTGGATGAGATTTTTATGGAAAGGTTATATGACAAAAGGAGATTGATTTGGAGAAAGTAAAGAATGGTAGACCGAGAGACGTGGATAAAGGTACGCAGACGATAGTGAGTGTGAAAGAGAGAGATAATGGAAAAGTGAGAAACATTTTACAGGCCATAAGTCGAAGTGAAAAGTGGAAGAATATAAAGATGAATATATTATAATATAAAGAATATAAAGAGGAAAAACCCCAAACAGGCAAACGGCAGATACTTTTGCTAGGTTTGGCTCGACCAATTGACCAAAATACGTTTCTTTTCGTGAGGGCATGGTTAGAAAACATCATTTGTAGATTTCACGAGGACACATTCTATTATTGTTGAGAAACGGTCCGCAACTTTTGAAGTATTTTCACTTTTCTTTATATGATATACAACTTCTATTCAACAATCATATGTGACTTGTTTAAACTTGTGATTGTAAGTTAAATTTGGATCACAAAAAGAAATATGCGTTTATTATCTCTGGTCTTCAATATTTCTCTGAAATATCTCTCTTTCCGTGTTATCACTCTCGGCCCTTCGATACGATTTCCACTTTGTATACGATGGCATTTCTATTGAATTGTCTATTGTGGTGGGCATATAACGTTTGCTTCAAGTCCACTAACTAAAATTTACGGCTAAAAGGTATGAAACATTGAGAGGTATCTATTTGTTAATTTTCTGTAGGTAAGTATCGAGGGCAAAGCCTGTATATTAATCTAAGGGAATTTCTACGTACACAAAAGCTGAACATTAAAAGAGAATGGGAAGCATACTAAATGATATTACAGTAGTGTTTTCCATTATTAAAGACATGGGAGATATTTAGCCAACGCAGACCTTGAAACCGCTAGCAGCACTTTCAGCGACCTTCTGACCCTGTCGTTCTTTCCTTCGCTGAAGTATGACCCAGTGGTTAGAGTGTTGCACTCACCATTGCGAGATAGAGGTTTCAATTCTTAAACCGGATGGTACGTTGTGTTCTTGAGTAAAACACTTCATCTCATATGACTCGTGGTATACCGTACACCTATTCAGGCAATGTTGATTTGATGGAGGGCGTGACCTAATGTAGAGCACATACATTTGATCACTGGAAATGAACGATTTGTGCATGTCGTTCGGCAAAGTGCCGAACGCCCATACGTCATTTTCGTTGGGAGTTTCCATCATACACAGACACATACAAACACGCACACGGGCACGCACACAGACACACACACGCATCACACACACATACACACACACATATACATATACAGAGAGAAAAAGAGAAAGGAAGAGAGAGAGAGAAAGAGAGAGGAAGAGAGAGAGAGAAAGAGAGAGGAAGAGAGAGAGAGAAAGAAAGAAAGAATAGAATGTTATGGAATCACAAAGACCTCATTGTAAGTTCTCCACTTGGTGGTTGACTTTTGAGAAAAACAAGCGTATAAGCACACCCTCACTCTAGATATTTACGAATCGCAATGGTGAAGAGTAAGTATAAAGGTGGAGGCGCAATGGCCTAGTGGTTAGGGCAGCGGACTCGCGATCGTAGGATCGCGGTTTCGATTCCCAGACCGGGCATTGTGAGTGTTTATTGAGCGAACACACTTAAAACTCCACGAGGCTCCAGCAGGGGGGGGGGAGGGGAACCTTGCTATACTCTTTCACCACAACTTTTTCTCACTCTATCTTCCTGTTTCTGTTGTACGTGTATTTCAAAGCGTCAGCCTTGTCACACTGTGTGTCACGCTGAATTTCCCGTGAGAATTATGTTAATGGTACACGTGTCTGTAGAGTGCTCAGCCACTTGGACGTTGATTTCGCAAGCAGGCTGTTCCGTTGATCGGATCAACTGGAACCCTCGTCGTCGTAACCGACGGAGTGCTAACATGTATAAAGACTGACAAGGAAGGGATGTGAAGTCATATAACTGATGTATATTCCAGCCACGTGTGTATATGTATGAATATTGTCTGTGCATGCATGCGTGTGAATATGTCTGTGCGTATACATACACAATTAATGATGTAAACTGATTCGATCACCTCGACAAATGATAGACTTCCACATTTAAGAATTTACTATTTTGGTATGAATATTCTGAGTACAACGTCGTGTGTGTGGGATTTGTCAGTATATGAATGTATTTATACGAATGTACCTGAGAAAATTCTTATGAACTGTGCAGCAGGTGTGCGTCGGGGAGGACGATGGTGCCATTCTGAATGGTCATACGATGACTTATCCGTCCTTCCGTATCAACCGAGCGTGAAATTCCAATAGTTTAGGCCACTCTGCTATGCACCTAAATACCTGTACTAAAACAAATACCATTGTCCTTAACAAACCAAACCTCCTATCACTTTCGCTTTCACTATTCATTTCTCTCCATAATTCATTATATTTATTTGTTTATTTATCTAATTATTTTTCTTTCTCTTTCTCTCTCTCTCTTTCTTTTCTCATATCAATTTATTCATTTAGATTATTGTGGGTTAACCACCCAAATCTTTAGAAAGCGAATCTTTATAATACAAATATTCAGTTTTGTTTTTAAAAAATTTGTTTTTCATTTTACTGTATTTTGTTACAAAATTTTTATTTATCAAGTTGTGGTCGCTGCCTTAGTGCATTCTATATATAGTAATTCTATTATTTGTAAAGGATGAAGTCTACCGAATACAACTATTGTCTGTCACTATATAATGAAACTATTTGCTATAATATAACAGAGTTGGGTCTTTGACATGCCATGAAATGTTGATGCATGCTCTGTTAGTTATTTTACATCAAATTTCTATGTATGATAGTATGTATATATTAACATCTGTATATTTGTTATTTAAGTTTGACTAGTGTTGAAGCGTGGCTTATAAGACATATATTAATCTAGTTGAAGCTGTTCTTTCAAGTTTTATTTTATCATATTGTATTTGAAAATGTTGAGAGGATATTTTATAACTCCTTGCTACTGAATCTAATGTAAAATTTTATTGTGAAAGAAACGTCAGGGCTGAGCAATTTTGGCGTGGTTCTAGGAAAGATTTAGCACCAATTCAGTATAAACATATATATACATAGACACACACACATACACACACACACACACACACACACACACACACACACACACACACACACACACACACACACACATATATATATATATATATATATATATATATAACCCGCTCCTTTTTGGGAAATTTTGAGCGACTCTACACAAGTAGGAAGATATATATATATATGTACATATATGTATATATATATATATATATATATATATATATATATATATATATATATATATATATATATATATATATATATATATATATATATATATATATATATATATATATATATATATCTAAAATTATAATACAGGGTATCTAAGAGATACAGCCACGCTGTACTTGAGTATATTCCACCGATGAAGGTAAAGCATTATTTATGCAAAGCCAGAAATCCAGGATCTGGAATTATCTTGTTATTTTTACTGGTTTATTTTGTCTTCGTCTTCGCTCCTTATGCTATGTGGACATTTATTGTGGTTTTAGAGTCAGGATTTGACTGCTATTTTTCAGCGTGGCGGTATCTCTTAGATACCCTGTATTATAATTTGAAATAATTATTACCTTTGATGGTTTTTATTCCCATGCTGGCCACTTGATAAGATCAATATTTTAAATATCGATCTTATCCTTATTTATATAAATATATAT
>NC_142933.1:102443572-102481072 GCF_046866305.1 Octopus bimaculoides
TAACACCAGTGAACCTAATACGAGGCTGGTATTGGGTTCAATCGTATTGATCAGGCGAGAAGGATTAGAAACAAAAAATGATCTCTTCGACGCCAATGGAGCTCAGGAAGTACTTAGCCGGAAGTAGGTGAGTAGCGTTATTTCACTTTAACGAATCACCGCCAATCTCCTGTCATTGAAAGAATAATTGTAACTGTTTCAAATGTTCGTAACAAGCCTGCAATTGTAACGGAGCAGTTAAATCGATTATATCGACTACACTATTCGACTACTTCTTATTTTATCAAAACCCGCGAATGATAAAAGGCAATGTCAACCTCGACGGAATTGAAAACAGAACGAAGTATTTTGTCCGCCGCGCAAATGATTCTGCCGGCTCGCAAGCCTTAAGAAAGAAATATATATTAATGGTTTCAAATTTTGGCACAAGGCCTGCAGGTTCGGGGATGGGGTAAGTGGATTACATGGACTTCAGTAGTCAATCGGTACTTATTTTCTCCAGCCCGAAAAGATAAAAAGACCACGTCGACCTCAGCAGAGATTGAACTCCAAATGTAAACACGAATGAAATTTCGCACCGCAATTTTTACGCAAGGAACGAAGACAATAATAAACGAAAAATAGAAATGAAAACGAGACAATGTTATAGTCAAAAAGCAAAATAAACAGGAAAATGCAAATGCTAATTTCAAGGCATGAATGACTGAAGACAACAAATCTAGGACGAAGCAAAGAAAAGAGAGAGAGAGAGAGAGAGAGAGAGAGAGAGAGAGAGAGAGAAAGAGAGAGAGAGAGAGAGAGAGAGAGAGAGAGAGAGAGAAAGAGAGAGAGAAAGAGAGAATAGAAAGAATTCATGATGGTAATTAAAAAATCAAAAAAAATCTCCGCAATGAAATATAATCCAACACCAAAATAACATAGAGAAGAAAGGAAAGAGGAAAATGAAAAGGAAGAGAAAGATAGATGGGGAAATAAAATAAGGTGTGGGGGGCGGATAAAAAGAGAGCAAATGAAGGGAAATCAAAACGAGGCGAAAGACAGAAAGAGAGGGCGAAAGGATGATTGAGAACAAGGGAAGTAACTGCAAAAGCTATAAAGAATTGAAGGTGGTAAGAAATGCCAATCTCATTTACATAGCTCTTGTGAAAGAATCTGTGTATTGTATGTAATGTGATGTGGGGAAAATTACTTGAGTAATCTTATTAGAGACGGCGTAGGGGGATATGTGTCAAACCATTTATTAGGAGCATTGCAAAGAACTCTCTTTATATGTTGTTTTTTGAAGTTATTGTTTATTTTCCATTTGGTTATTTATTGTCTATTTTATATTTGCCGATTTATTATACATGCCGTTATTTTTTTTATTGTTATTGTGATATATATACATACATACATATATATATATATATATATATATATATATATATATATATATATATATATATATATATATATATATATATATATATATATATATATTTAACATGAGCTAGTTTGTGTGAAGTTCTAATATAATCTTGATGTAGATAGCTTGCAATAGAAATCGTAGAGGTGGAAAAAAGAGACAGAAATAGCAACAGATAGAGAGAGGTGACGACAGAGAAATACCGACGGATAGACAGAAAAAATGAATGAAATAGAATGGAAGAGTGCACTTCCAGTCATATCTCTTTTTTTATATTCATTTACATATGATATTTAAATTAGCATTTGAAATAAACACACACAAACAACACACAAATACACACACACACACATTATATGTATTTAAGTGTGAATGAATTACTGCGAGTATATATGTAGGTGAGCAATACAACAATAACCAGACTAAGATTGTGGAGATGTTTTCGTGTTTGTCCTATGTGTGGCTGTGTAGTAAGGAGTTTACTTTCCAACCAAATAGCCCCAGGTTCAATCACACTGCATGACACCATGTGCATTAGTCTTCTGCTCTAGATTCAAGCCGAGAAAGTCTTGTGAATCGATTTGGTAGATGGAAACCGAAAGAAGCACGCCGTATATATATATATATATATATATATATATATATATATATATATATATATATATGTGTGTGTGTGTGTATGTATATATTGGGTTGTCCGGAAAGTTCGTGCCGTTTTTCCAAAAGGTTCTTCTCACTCAACTCATGTGGTACCAAAGCATCGTAGCGATTTGTGTACCCAAGCTTTACCAGGAGCTAGTGAACGACGGATTTTGATAGGATGAGGCTTTCTGCCAATTCTCGGGTTGTGCAATGTCGGTTATTCTCAATTAATGTCTTCATTTGGTCATCCTCTGTAGTGGATGGTCTGTCTGATAAAGAAACATCACCGTAAACTGGGCATATTTCTTTGTTTGCTTGTGAGGCATTTTTCTCTTTTCGGAAAAAGAAAAGCATCAAATGCCGAAAATAAACTTTCTTATCTTCCATTTTAAAGGGTTACAATATTAACACAGGTTATAGGAACATAAACCGTCTTCCACGAAAAGATAGCTAAACTCTTCTCTAAATGGAGGTGTAGTCAAATCCTGTTTTCTGGACTCAACCATGTTCTAAAATAAGTCGAAATGTAAGCTACTATAAATTGGCACCAACTTTCCGGACAACCCAATATATGTATGTGTGTGTGTGTGTGTGTGTGTGTGTGTGGTGTTGGTCTCTTTGCCTTCCTGTGATATAGCTGTGCGGCAAAAGAGCCGATATATTGCGTAACAGGCTTCAAGAAACGACAGGTTAATAATAGGTTCTTAGGGCGATTCTTTGACTAAACTTTTTCGAGACTTTTACATAGTATTCAAATACAAGAGCGTTGCAAATTTTCTTTTAAATGTCTTTTCCTTTAATTTTTTTCCAAATTTAACTGTTAGTATCAAATGTGTATTTCTGTACTTCCGAAACGATGCCGCGAAAGCAAGCATAATAATAGAACTTGAAGAAACAAACTTGAAGAAAATATATTTCTGAAATTAATACCGAAGACGGTCAGCATACCACAACGTCGCTTCTAATATTCCGGTAAGATGACTGTCCAAACTTGAGCAACTTAGATATGTCCAGAATTAAGGTTTATTATTCAGTGAGTGAGTTTTATCAATTAGGTTCCTATCTCTATCAGTAATAGACATCCTAATAGTATGAATAAATATGTTAGTAGCTGTAGCTTGTAGGACAACAGATTTTATCGTTTCTGTATTAATGTTCAAAAGCCAATTGTAACCAAAAGCAAACATATTTCCATGACCACAGTAATGTTACAAATATAAACAATAAGAAGTAAACTTAACACACACAACGAAGCAGTGAAGACATCTAATCATATTCTCTATACCTGACGGAAAAGAAAATGTTAATGCTGGTTAATGAAGTCCTAGTAACATTAGTCCCAACTAGAAATGTTCGGATGTGAACTGAGCTATCGCTTGTTATCATAGATCGGCCTGATCAAGGATCAACTGAAGTTATACTAAAGACATCATCAATGGAGTAATATAATGTTGATGACTATAACTATTATGATGCTAATGATGATGATGAACAACCATTAAAGTCACCTCTATCCAGAATATCATTATCATCCTTATCATTATTATCGTAATCGTCACCACCACCACCACCACTATCATTGTCTTCATCATCAGCAGCAGCGGCAGTAGAAGCAGCAGCAATGATAGCTCCGAAGTAAACAAAATTAGCAATGGCGGCCATAACGATATGCAGGAAACCGGCAAAGAATTATTATCATTAAAATATATAAGTATACCTACGCTCAAAAAGCGCTCCGCTTATTTATAAAGTAGCAGCCATTTTTATTTATGTTTTTCATTTCTTTACTAAACTGCTGGAGATAGTTAAAATCTGCTGATCAAAAGCCACTGCAGGCAATCTGTGTAGTCAACTGAAGATAACTTTTTGCGGAAATATTTATGAATATATTTATTTTTCATTAATCTAGCAGATATTATGTGTCTTTATTCTAGATTACTTTGAAATTACTGTTCGCGTAGTATGTATGTATGTATGTATGTATGTATGTATGTATGTATGTATGTATGTATGTATGCATGTATGTTTGTATGTATGTATGTATGTGTGTGTATGTCTGTGTGTATATTATTTATGTTTATGTATATATATATATATATATATATATATATATATATATATATATATATATATATATATATATATATATATATATATATATGTATATACATATATACACAAACACATTGAAATAATTATCCTTAGGCTTATCGTTTCCTTTAACATAGTTAACGTGGGCACGGCTACGAGAAAGTTGTTTGGCAGGTGCATCACAAACCTACGCCTCTCGCTTTCTGAAGAACATTTTGCAATATTTCTATAACGTTGAAATGTGTATTATTCTAGAAACAACGATAGCGTTTCCAAGCAGAGCAAACTGTCAAACGAATTGTCTCTCTTTCTTCATTTACTACGTTATCATGTGTCTTCCTTTCTTTGATACCTACGGGCGTAGTCCTATAGACGCACACACACACTTATAAATATATATAAGTGTGTAAGCATATATGCATATATATATATATATATATATATATATATATATATAAATAAATATATACATACATACATACATACATACATACATACATACATACAAACATACACACACATATGCTGTAGGTATTTGAATGTAATAAACAAAGAATTTACACGTTTGATATTCATGTTTAGAATTTCAAAATACTGTAATAATTATGATATCTTATATTTATCCAGAAGACAAGTATTGCGCCTTCTAGGAAATGCAATGCAAGAGATCATCAGTTTTATTATGATGTAGTCGACCTTATACCTCTCTGTTTTATCACTTTTAATATTGCTGTTGGGTGCATAGTCCAAAAGAAAAACTGCATGCGCTTATCTAGTAAGTTCCCAGAAATCAGGGATTTGTAATGTAGCATTGGGGAAGCCAGTACCATTCTCTTTGAAAAATGTCTTGAAAATTAAGGACTGGTTTTATATGTGTTATCCACGCGTTGTCAGAAGACAATTAAATTCTTCTGTAATTTTAAACAAAAATTTGAACCATGTAAATTAGTTATTTTTAACTACTTGTAGAATATTGCCCAGTGGTTAGGGCAGCGGACTCTTTGTCGGAGGATCGCGGTTTCGATTCCCAGACCGGGTGTTGTTTGTGTTTGTTGAGCGAAAACACCTAAAGCTCCACAAGGCTCCGGCATGGCATGGTGGCGACCCCTGTTGTACTCTTTCGCCCCAACTTTCTCACTGTTTCTTCCTGTTTCTTGAGTAACGCTGTGATGGTCTGGCGTCCCGTCCAGCTGGAGGGAACACATATGCCATAGAAACCGGAAAACTGGGTCCACGAGCCTGACTAGGCCTTAAAAGGGCGCAAAAAAGCTGTAGAATATCTATAACTTCTATAACATTCCCTCCGTGTCTTCTTTTATTTATTAACATGTAATTAAAAGCAAACATTAATTTCCTAATCACTAAAACTCGAATGATTACGGTGTTATTTTCTCGATGAGCAGTACGTTTCTATATACGTAGAAAAAGATATGGACGCAACATTGTTTCTAACGTGAAAAGACGAAAATGTATGCAATAATGAAGATAATATCAATATTTAAACATTGGTAGGTATATTTATATATACCATTGGTAATGAAATAAAATAGAGTGAAAAAGAAAATATGTAATATTTGCAAACAAGCGAAAGGAGAGAGATGAAGAAAACAGGAATTGCAATCGGTGCACGCGAAATAAACTGTGTGGCAACAACGGCTGATTATTTAACATTTCTTCTTTGAAACGTAAATGGTAAACGTTAAAAGAGATTCTATTTCCAAACACTAGAGTCACGAACCATCTGTCACCGATGACAACGTGAACTACAAAAAGCATTTACTATCGTATTATTTACCATACGATTACCATCGTATTGTTTAACATTCAACTATATTATTAATATAAACATTATGATTACATTCCATGCGCAATATAGGTGTAAATCCAAAGATAGTTGCTCGAACATCATTTTCCGAATAAAAACATTTTAACAAGTAGCTGCATACACTTACACAAACATACAAACACATATAGACAGGTATAACAATGTCATTTTACAAAAAATATGTCGGAACTCAAAACTATAACTTAGCTGCGTAAGTACGCCATATTTGAATCTGAAATATATACTTTAAATAGGCACACACACCTCACGTTATCATATCATGAACTATTCATCACAGCTGATATCTCTATATTAAGAAAAAACCGAGAAAGATATTAACATCTTCAAATATACTAATGTCAAAAATTATAAATAAATTCTATTAAATTGATAAGAATATTTTTGAAACAAAGAAAGCAGTATATGATTTAACCTCCATATTATAAGGCAACGCTGTTTTGATGATAACAGAGTTCATTCTGATTTCTATGAAAAACATTGCCTTCAAACATATATCTTTCTATCTATATATATATCTATATATATGTATATATGTATATCAGTTGTGTCGCTAATATTGTTAATACGAGTGAAACCTCACTAAATACATGCGATAGTTTTTAATGTTTAACAGAAACGAATGTTATCACGTGTTTGGTTATCACCGAGCACACAACTCTATAATAAGAATTTCATATTAAACACTTAGAAGAATTTAAACAAAGGCATAGGTTTCCTTTTCTTTCGGATTTTTTTTTTTTTCATTTAAAAGAGAAGCCATTGATATCTACGCAAATATATTTTACTAGAAAATCTACCATAAACTTTGGTTCATTAGAAGGTTTATGGGATCTATTTTAAAACGGGGGCGCCAGTATTTTCTTAACGAAACACTAACGAAACACTTTGAAACTTGGGACACTGGTAGAATGTGTCATATAAAACATCTTTTACTCTTAATCTTCTTAACAAAAAAAAGGAATTCGCAAGTTATTCAATGTTAAAGTTGTCGTATTTCTGTAATTTCAACCAATCACTGATGTCTATTCAGCTCAATAGAGTTACTGCTGGGCGGTCATAAAAATTTTATTCCCTGTGACATATTTCATCCTGTGACATAATTTATACGCATATATTGTTTATATAATAAATTACGCTGTGCGTATCTGTGTGTAACAATTTTAGAGTTCGGATTCTAGAGTTAGGGTTAGTTTTAGGGTTAGGGTTACGGTTACGGTTACGGTTAACAGTCTAGTTAGGGTTAGGGTTAGGGTTAGGGGATTAATACGATACACACCGTTACAGCGCTAACTGTTTTCAACTGAATAGACGTCAGTGATTACTAGAAATTATCGAAATAAGACAATTTTTTACATGAAATAAATTCGAATACAAAAATATTTTTCTGTTCTATAACACAAAATAGATAAGCATACGAAGTTTGAAAGTCTTTCCGTACCAAAGACACTACATAAAACATAAATGAAAACTGGCGCCCCCGTTTTAAAATAGATCCGGTTTATGTATACACTTTAAGGATATTGGCTTTCCTTAATTTTGTAACAGCTTTATGTGTGTTCAATATTCAATGGAAATTAACAATTGATAGTATATCAACATCGAAATTGCATTTGTTTGATGAAGTTTTGCTTCACTTACTCTCTCTTATCCCCCTCTCTCACTCTGTCTGTCTGTCTATCTATCTATATGTCTATCTATCTATCTATCTATCTATCTATCTATCTATCTATCTATCTATCTATCTCTCTATCTATCTCTCTATCTATCTATCTATCTATCTATCTATCTATTTATCTATCTATCTATCTATCTATCTATCTATCTGTTTATCTTTTTATTTATCTATCATGATTTACCCTTTTCACTCTGTACACCTCACTCTAATTCTGGTCTCTTTAGTTACTCAATAACGATGTTCCTACAGATTTACGAATACTACTTATGTATTTCATCCAGAAACTACAGAGCTTTCCAGTTGCTTTCATATGTGTATAAGTTACTGAGATATTCTGCTGCACTACACCTGCAATGTTACCATATTTTTCGCTATAGCTCCTCCTTCTTCTCCATTGTATTCTGTGAGCGGGTACAATATTTTTGGTCCGTATTTTCTCACTAAATGTTCAAATTGCCTAAAGCATAGCAATGTCATCTTGTATTAAATGTTTTTATTGAAAACTCTGCAGAATTTTGTTTGTATTGCTTCAAATAGCATATTTACATGAAAGAAGCAATCACGCGTTTCGAAGTGGTTGTTTACATACAAGATTTTTGTAACCGTTTTTCTCCACTTTATATTAATATCCTGTCATTCGCAGGCTTAACTTAATCGAAGCCCGTCTCCTCACCAATCTCTATTGAATTTGATTTGGAGGAACCATAGGGATCCTTTATATCTTACATCATTTTCCATCCGGCATACTTTCTTTTACTTCTAAACCATTTTCTCTATTACAGATATTAATATTTTTTTCATATTTTCTATAATTTTCTGCGTCTTACGTTAGACGTTTCCCTATTACTTACTCAAAACCATGAGACGTTGTACTAATTTTGTTCTCTTTTTTTTTTTTTGTTGTTGTTTTGTCTTCTATATACCATTTTAATCTTTCCGCATTTTCTTACACTTTCAGTGCTCGATTCATTCTCTTTTCACATTATCATGAGAACTTCAACTGATTAGATCAATTCCGTTTTTCATATACCATGGGAATGCTTTCATGTAGGGTTTTCTTGTTACTATTCTTTCATAATCATGTTTGCTTTGTTGTGTCAGGGTCAGAGATTTTCTTTGATCTCTAATTCTTTATTCTTAGTTCATGCCTTTTTTTAATGTTTTTCATTGTTTCTGATAGATTTTTGCTGAATGTGATTTGAAAGTAACCTGCGTTCTTGTGTCTTTGCATATTCTTGTCTCTTAATAGGCAGTCGAAAGTGGTTTTTGTTTAACCCTAATTCAGCTGTTCCACATCAAACCACTGTATAAATGAGCGCAGCATTTAGCATCCTCCTGATTTCAAAGCCTGGGCTTTATTCGGGAAAATATTACCATCAGTATTCTACAATTCTATGGCAATGAAATGTGCTTAGTGTGAGATTTGATTGCTGCATCTCGAAATCTGTGCTTCTTCATTGCTGTTGCTAAATATCTCTCTTTCTCTCTCTCTCTCTCTCTCTCTCTCTCTCTCTCTCTCTCTCTCTCTCTCTCTCTCTCACTCTTACCCCAAATCATTCTCTTTTTTCCTTTATTTTTAGTGTGTTGTCGGCGATTTGTATTGTAGCTTAGCTTTAAGTCTGCTCCAATAAATCAAATTCATGTTCAAAAGCACTTCACACTTAACTGTCCTGGTTTTTCAAAAATACAGTCCCACTAATAAACACGTTACCCTAAATGGCCTTTATCCCTAAGGCACTCATGTGAGATTTGTTGGGCATTTCGCTGCTCTAAACTATCGGACTTGCTTTTATTCATTGCTATTTTGTCTTTTTACTGTCTCCTTCGTTCCTTCTCTGTCTCTCCATTTTTACTCTCTCACTTTCTCTATCTCTTTCTCCCTTTCACACTATGCCTATCCATAATAGTTATCTTTCGCCAATTTCAATCTGCTGCTAAATAAAAGAAGCAAATTATTGCGCATATAATTTCTGTTGTTACTCCTATCGTTACTCTCTGTCTCTTTCTTACTTTCTCTGTTTTCTTTCCTTTTTTATATCTTTTTTTGTTCTCTCTATTCCTTTCTCGCTCTCTGTTTCTTTCTCTCCATCTTTGTCTCTCATTTATTTTTCTCTCCTGAATCACATTTGTTTGTATTTGCATGCATCGCTGTAATTCTAGTTGTCGAGTCTGTTATTATTTTGGTCCTAATACTTGAAAAGTCATGCGCATATATTACACCTGCAACACATCTATCTTTAGTTTTTAAGTGTATAAAGACGTCTGTAATAGCCACCGGGCAAATCCCGTTTTGAAATCACCAATGTATGAGTTGAGAAACACTTGGTTGCTCTTCGACCTTCGAGCGAGTCAGATGTAGGTTCCCAATACGTAGGCTCCCAGACCGGATATTTATTTCTCCCTGAACTGACTGCATTCCTTATATTTATTTTCAGGTATTTTTCTGAGGTCATTGATATCAAAGATGGTGTTAATTATTAAGATGATGATTAACATCATTTAGAATGATGGTGAATGTAAGTGTAATAGTAGATCAAGAAAATTTGTGACACAGCTTAGCTAATGAGTAGAAATAAGTGAGTGGGAAGGGAGTGTATATGTACAGAAGAGTTTGTGTGTGTAGATCTGTTTTCTCATTAGTTGTCTCCAGAATTATCGCACGCAAGAATCACACCTAATTTGGCATAATCTTCTTAATCTTCACCATAGTGATCGTATACATGCGCACAGTCACACTCACATACACGAGCGCAAGCACAAACACATACTTAGATACATATAGTCACACACATAGATACATACATGCACTCACACACATATGTGTATAAATGTATGCATGAAATATATATATGTATACACATGTATACACATATATACACACATACACACACACACACACACACACACACACATATATATATATATATATATATATATATATATATATATATATATATATATATATACACATATACATATATATATATATACATATATATATATATATATATATATATATATATATACATATATATATATACATATATATATATATATATATATATATATATATATATATATATATATATATATATATATATACATATATATATATATATACACATATACATATATATATATATATATATATATATATACATATATATATATATATATATATATATATATATATATGTGTATACATATATATATACATATATATATATATATATATATATATATATATATATATATATATATATATATATACATATATATATATATATATACACATATATATACATATATGTATAGAAATAGTACATGCACACACACGCATGCACACACATATACACAAACACACACACACACGCATGTATATATGTATATATGTTCATTATATACTTCTGTATGTGTGTAGCTGAGTTTTGATTGCTTGTCTGTTACTTGGTTGGTCAATGGATGAAAGAAAATTAATATTAAATTTATGCGTGAAAAAGGCCTAAAAATGTGTGAAATTATATAAAAAAAGAAAGACAATGTACGATATTCGGAAGGTAGAAACACATAGAGACACTGGGAAACAGACAGACATCCTGACAGAAATGCAGACCAGATTTTAGAAGGGCTGAACATTTTCTGGGTTTAAGGGTATTGTGAAAGGACTGGTTGGTAACCTAAAAGTCCGAGTTTTTTTTACAGGGCTTAGAAAATCTGAAGGACCGCTGCAATAAGTGTGTAAATCCGCCAGGGGAATATGTCGAATAAAATCATAATTAACTGATTCTCCTGCATTTTTTTTATATTTAAAAGCAGAAAATTTTCGGCACCCTCTTGAATATATATTCGAGTTTTTGTTGCTTTCAATATCTATTTTTGTTTGCAATCGCCGGTTATTTTGGTCAAGCTATCGTACATTCAGCTGCTTCAGATGCCAAGATATCAAAAATTGGTGAAACTGTAGTAGAACGGTTTTGCTTTGGAATGTTGAAACTATTTCTTCGTTTTCAGCAGAAGTAACGTTTTGGTCAGACGATACTTTTGCATAATTGCAATTGTGTGTGCATACTTATATATATATAAGCATATATATACTTATATATATATATATATATATATATATATATATATATATATATATATATATATATATATATATATATATATATATATATATATATATATATATATGTATGTATATATATATATATATATATATATATATATATATATGAATATATATAAATATATATTTACAAACATGCTTACGTATATAAAAAAGTATGTATGTATATATATATATATATATATTTATTTATTTATTTTTTATTTATTTATGTGTTTCAGCCAAGTGGCTGCGGTCATGCTGGTGCACCACCGTGATTTTCACGTTCCTTGCATGGCTCTTCTCCCCCACCTAACATGGTCCAATCAAGAGTTTTGATGGCACATCTGGTGTATAAGAGAATTTGACACAGCTGCCCTAAACTGCGTCTCATTACGAGCCATTGGTTCGTCTGGTATCGTGGAGAGGAAAGCGTCAAGTTTTGTCTTGAAGACCTCTGCATCCATGTCTTGCATGTCTCTCAAATGTTTTGGCAGGGCATTGAAGAGCTGAGGTCCTCTGAAACCGAGGCTGCTGCAGTATCTCGTTCTTATGTGAGATGCAGTGGACGGTACCTTTGGCACCATGCAGTGGCGACCCGTGCGGGCATTCCTGTAGTACTTGATACCAAAGTTTGGCACCAGTCCTTCCAGTATTTTCCATATGTATATTATTACATATCTCTCCCGCCTGCGCTCCAGGGAGTAGAGACCTAGTGCCTTCAGTCGCTCCCTGTAGTTCATCTGTTGGACTGTGGCGATCTTTTTTGTATAGTGCCGCTGAATTGCTTCGAGTTCTGCTGTCCGCTTAACACTGTGTGGTGACCACAACTGAGAGCAATAGTCTAGGCGGCTCAGAACAAATGTCTTCCATAGAATCAACATGACTTTTTGATCCCTTGTACGGAAAGTCCTCAGTATCCACCCCGCCAGTTGTCTGCACCTTGCTGTCAACTTGACAATGTGCATGTGAAATGATGCATCACTACACATGTTGATGCCCAGATCTCTCACTGTTTGTGGTTCTGGGATTGCAGTACCTCCAGGCCCTGTGTATGCCAGTTGGGAGGTACTTGTGGTCTTGTAGCGCAGTACTTGAAATTTTGTTGCATTGAACTGCATATTATTTTGCTCTGCCCACTCATATATTGCATTTAGGTCATTCTGCAGGTTTACAATATCATCAGGATTCTTTATTGCCTGAGATATATTTGTGTCATCAGCATAGCTAGTGACAGTGGCTCTCCGAGTGACCGTGGGCATGTCCAGAAGGGCCACTATGAACAGTAGTGGCCCCAGAACGGTTCCCTGTGGAACACCGCTCAATATTTGTGTTTCCCTAGATAGTTCTCCATTGGCTGCAACTGTCTGACTTCTACCATTCAGGAAGTCATGCAGCCACTCTCCTAATTTACCAACTATGCCAAGGTTTCGCAGCTTGTGACATATCAAGCCATGATCAACTTTGTCAAAGGCTTTTGCAAAGTCGAGATATATCACATCAACATTTGAATGGTCAAGTAGCTGCTTCAGGACCCAGTCATAATGCTGCAAGAGCTGCGTGAGGCAGCTTCTACCTGGACGGAAACCATGCAGGGTCTCATTCAGCAAGTCATTTTCTTCTAGGAACGCAATCAATCTCCTTCTGACAATTCGTTCCATGACTTTGCTAATATGTGAAGTCAGAGAGATGGGCCTGTAGTTTCCAGCCTCTGCTCTGCTTCCACCTTTATGGATAGGACATATGGTGCCTTCCTTCAGCTTTTTGGGAAGTTTACCATTTGCAAGGAAACTCTGGAAGAGTATCCGGAGTGGTCCTGCTAATTCTTGTTTACACGACTTTAAGAGGACAGCTGGGAAACCATCGGGGCCAGTTGCCGAATTTGAGCTCATTTCATTTATGGCAGCTATCACATCTTCCTCTTCAATGTCGATGTAGGTAATGGATGCAGTCCCCTTCTGCTGAGTGCTATTGTCAAAGAAATCAGCTGGGTTCTTTATCTGCATGTGACTCAGAGGAGAGGTGAAGACACTCTTGAATTGTGTACTGAGCACTTCACTTTTCCATGTGGGATCTGCAGTCAGTGAGCCATTAGGCAGGAACAGGAGTCCTATCTTATACTGCACCGTAGCAGTCTCCTTTGCAAATCTATAGAAAGCCTTGGGGTTTGTTTTTATGCTTTCTACTGCTCTCTTTTCCTTCTCTGCTCTCTCCTTTTCATGGGAGAGTTTAATTTTGTTTTCTATTTCTAACAGTGTTAGTTTTAATTTAGCCCTTTTCCTATCCTCCAGTTCTCTATTTAACTGGTTTGAGACCTTTGTTCTGTGTCTCATAAGGATTTTCCTGTCTCTAGGAATTCTATTGGCATGTTTGCTGGTCTTTCTATATGGCACGTATGGTTGACATAAAATGACTTAGTTTGAGGTCATTGTCTTGTATAGAAAGGCTGTCATGCCAGTTTTGATTTCGAATCTCTCTGCGAATTGACTTCCAGTCCGCTCCGTGGAAATTCAGGTTGGATATTGCTTGAGTCCTCCTGGTGGGGCGGGTGTCAGTGGGTTGTCTAGGACCATACATAGTTAATTCTATAATGTTATGATCTGAGAGAGATGTGGGCGTTATTTTCACATTATGGATTAGGCTCACATTGTTTGTGAAGCAGAGATCCAAAATATTGCTTCCCCTGGTTGGTTGGAGTATCACTTGTTCCATGAACAGCATGTTGGATAGTTCTAGCAATGATTTTGCCTGGCTTTGTTCATGCAGTGACATCCCAGAGAGGATGTGACCTTCAGGCCATTTAACATTTGGGAGGTTAAAGTCGCCTAGGAAAAGTATATGGATGTGTTGGTCCAGATTTGTCAGGACCTCTTCTATGCGTCTGAGGCTGTCCTCAAATTTACCTTCCTGCTTTGCGGTATTTGGTGGACGGTATGTTGAGCATACAACTACATCAATTTGTTTTATGTGTACTATTAAAGTATCACATACAGAGTTTGAGTGTGATAGTAGTAGTAGGGGTGTGACATCTTCTCGGATGTACATTGCAACTCCCCCATGACTTCTATCCCTTCTGTCTGTTCGGAGTACGGCATACTCTGGTATATTTATCTCCGCATCTGCTATATTAGGTGTTAGATGCGTTTCGGTAAGCACCATGCATATTGCTTGATTGCATGTTACTAGGTCTTTCAAGTATAGGAACTTGTCTTTGCCGCCTGTTCGTAATAGGCCCTGGATATTCAGTAGGAATATGGGTGTGATATATATATATATATATATATATATATATATATATATATATATATATATATATATATATATATATATATATATATATATATATATATATATATATATATATATATATATATATATATATATA
This sequence comes from Octopus bimaculoides, assembly GCF_046866305.1. Taxonomy (NCBI): domain Eukaryota; kingdom Metazoa; phylum Mollusca; class Cephalopoda; order Octopoda; family Octopodidae; genus Octopus; species Octopus bimaculoides. The sequence goes on from NC_142933.1 coordinate 102,458,722, forward strand.
TATATATACATATATATATATAAATATGTTTATATATATACTTATATATGTAAGTACATATATATACGTATATATATAAACATATATGTATATATTTATGTATATATATACATATTTATATATATATATATGTATAAACACATATGCATCTATGTATGTATGTATATATGTATGTATGTGGTATACGTGCATGCATCTCTGATGCTCTCTGCAAGTATATACATGCTATGTTGTGCGTATGTATATCGGTATATCTGGTTCTGATTGCAAATTAATTTTTATCTCTGTCTCTGTGTGTCTGTCTGTCTGTCTGTCCGTCTGTCTCTCTCTCTCTCTCTCTCTCTCTCTTTCTCCCTTCATATGTGTGTGTGCGCGGCTGCACATGTGTGTATACACACATATATCTATAGCTCCAGTCTATATACGTGCACGTCTCTGTTCTTGCAAGTGTGTTTAATTATAACTTAAATGCTTGCCTAACGGCAATAAATTGCTTCTAATACTAGCAGTAATGTTTAATTAGTGCGATTTCCTGTCGTCAATATATGTATGTGTCATACTGGAAAGGGATAGGGACACGAAACTGCTATAAGAAATATATAGGTGACATCATAGAAGAAGAAATATATTTTGCAGTGGAAAATACACACAAATTACAAGGGACACAATAAATAAAAACCTTTCATTCTTTAAAATTATTGTTTTCAAACAGCAAATGACACTGCAACGGTAATAACGAAGAGTACTGTTGCAATAACAATACTAATACAATAATAATAATAATAATAATGATAATAATAATAATAATAATGATAATAATAATAATAATAATAATAATTCTTTGAAGACTAGCAGTTTCAGGGGTAGGCGGTAACACAGGTTATTGATATCATTGTGTGGCTGGTGTCATATTTTATCAACCTCGAATGGATGAAAGACAAAGTCGACTTCGGTTAAATTTGAACTCAGAACGTAAAGAATCGGGGAATAGAAGCGACTAAGAATGTTGTACAACACACTGAAGTATCAGTCAGCTCGCCACTTAATAGTGATTGTGAAGATAATAATAAATATGAAGGCGGCGAACTGGCAGAAACGTTAGCACGCCGGGCGAAATGATTAGCGGTGTTTAGTCTGCTGTTACGTTCTAAGTTCAAATTCCGCCGAGGTCGACTTTGCCTTTCATCGTTTCGGGGTCGATTAAATAAGTACCCAGTTACGCACTGGGGTTGATGTAATCGACTTAATCCCTTTCTCTGTCCTTGTTTGTCCTCTCTATGTTTAGCCCCCCTGTGGGCAATAAAGAAATAGATAATAAATATAGTTTCTGCTATATGCAAAAGGACTGTAATTTTGTGGGTGGGTGCATCCTCGTGCTTGGCTGGTAATTAACGTATTGTCTCTGAAAGGATAAAAGGCATAGTCGACGGACGAAATGTTACTAAGCATTTCGTCCGGCATATTAACTATTCTGCCACCTCACTCACCTTCTCTTCATGAAGGATTTAAAACTTTTCTCAAAAACAGAAACTGAAATAGCGAGGCTGGTCGAGACTTACAAGTGTGCAGCAATGGTATAGGAATGGAATTTGGATATCAAAATGTACGGTACTTACTATAAAATGGGAAAGAAGAGCGGACCTTAAAGGAATAAAACTGCCAAACGGAGAGCGAATTGATGAGCCGAGTGATGGTGGGTACAAGAGAATTGCGCTCTTGAAGCTAGACAATATCTTACTCATGGAAATGAAAGAAATTTCGTCGCTGCATATTTGAAGCCCCTCAAATTTATTTCTCTTCAAGTTAACATTCGATGCAAGGAACCTTGCGACAGCCATTAGGCTGTTTCTGTAGCTATAGTTCCCCCTTTCTGAAATGGAAACAAGCGGAGATTGACCAACTCGATCCACACTACCCGGGCAAAGACAATGCCTTCCATCCTAAAAGTACAAAGGCTGTACAGGAATTAGTAGTAGTAGTAGTAGTAGTAGTAGTAGTAGTAGTAGTAAGAAGAAGAAGTAGAAGAAGAAGAAGAAGAAGAAGAAGAAGCAGAAGAAGAAGAAGAAGAAGAAGAAGAACAACAACAACAGCAACAACAACAACAACAACAGCAAATACTTTATTTGCCAGAGTGTTGAATGATACCACATCAGTGAAGACAAGACGGTTAACTATGTGTACAATAGTAGCCAATCATGTTTTGTTAAAAGGAAGAGAGAAACAAGGACATCATGCAATATACACACAAATATGTATTTACGTATGTATACATATAAATGAGTTCATATGCGCGCGCGTGTATGAGTGTGTGCGTGTGTACTTGGTGCTATCCAATTGTAAACAAGTGGAAATGTGAAATTTTGCACAAATTGAAACGAGATATAAATCAAAGCTTTCGTCCAGAAGGGTTGTGTAAAGCGATCTTACGACACTATCTTTAATTCTTTCCATCCACTTTGTCCAGGCTGTCTGATAAGTTTTCCTCCTGATACGATCTCTGTACAGTTGGAGTTTCTGAGCGCGTAAGAAAAGACTTAAAATCTCAGACACGATTCTACTATGAAATTTAGTGACAGTAAACATTTGATATTATTCGATGCTTGCCTCTGGATTCACCACATACTAGGAACATGTGGAGACAACACTTTCAATAATTTCGCCACATTCTGTAAATGCTTCTCTGCCATTTTTTTTTCTGTTGTCCTCTTTCTGTTTTCATCAAGCACTCTCACCTCATCTGTTAGGGCACATGGAAATTAACCCATTATCACTTTGAAAAGTAGAGCTATGTCATTTCTATCTCTTTTCTATAATAATGTCATCAGGCAAAACGTTGGTAGTTTTCGTGACGTAAATATCTTATATTATCTTACATTATTTCTAAGTGTCGATCTCTATTGAGAATTACTTTTTGGCAGACAAGAACGACAGATTATTTATTGCCTTTCTTCTAACTTACCTTCTTGCTTGATGTTTGTGAAATGTTCTTTGGTTTCTGTGTTGTTTAAACGTCTGTGTTTACTTGTCTAAGTGTTGTCATTTCTACCGTTTGTCATTAAAGAAAAGAAAAAACAATTATATATAATATATTTTCTTAAAAAAAAAGACATCTAACTTGTATGTTTCTTCGTCTGGTGCAAACCTTCATAGAAGTATCCTAAAAGCTAAAGAAACTAGCTATTTCACATTAGATATTCATAAATATCTACAAGTTTTAAGCTAGAGACTATTATTTTTCTTCTTAGTCAGCACATTGGCAATAGAAACACGAATGTGTCTTATTTTGTCTTCATTTCATACGCATAAGCAATGTGCCATATGTCTTTATTTCATATGCATTAGAAATGTATCTTATGTTTTGAATTCATTTGCATTGTCTCCTTTCTCAGAAATATGTTATACCCTTAAGAACTTGTGACAGCTTCGATTTCGCTCGAGCCATTTGTCAAACAAAGGTTTGATATTATTTGCATCTAAGACAAAATTACTCTTGGATTCTGATCATGCTATCTATTGGCAGCTTCTGCACCTTGCCACAAGACCGTTTTTTCTACAATCATCACATTTCGGGGATACGATCAGTGATGCTCTGAGACTTACGGTAGTTGTAGCTCAATTAGCTATTGTCCACTTGTTCCATTACTTATCCTAATATGTCTACTTGTCTAGGCAGAAGTCATTCGACTAAGCTGAATTCTTGCATGTGTATTAACTAAGGTTTCTACTATGCATAACCAAAGAGAAACCTCCCAGCATGTTTGAGAGCGTGAGTATCAATTACAATAATCCTCATTCAGGAATCAGTTTGGACGTTGTGTCAAGTGCACCAATTAAGACAGGAATAAATGTCAACTTCGGTTTTTACAATTTCTTTACCTGTGTGAATGGATCCTGATATTTTGCATTTTCTTCAATTTCTACTGTGAATAATCAATTATAACAAGTAATGAACAAATGTATTTTGTGCATGATGTGCCGACGCCCCCAGGCGAAGAAGAATAATGTCCCAAGACATATAAATAGAGGTAGTCCGGCCGTGGTAGGAGTGTTGAGTAGCAGTCGAGTAGCAGTTGTGTAGCGGTTAAGTAGAGGTCATCCGAAAGTGCTAAATAGCAGTAGCTTGAGACATAACAGTGCATTGAAATCATAACTGGTCTTCTTGCTTCAATATTCTTGCTTCAATATTCATAGATTATGGAGAAATCGCATAAAATTCTGTAATTCTTATTCTGTAACACACCCTCCGACTTGCTTTCATACTACTTTTCGGCTTATAAGGCACATATACGATTATCATAGAATTGCACTCATTCACCGAAACATCCATTCCTGCAAGAATGTTCTTTGTTGCTAGCTTACTGTATTCATTTAAGAGATGGTTAATACTTTCATCTTCCTTACCACAGATTCTACCTTTAATCCCTGAGTGACTTTTACCACTCTTTATCAAATTCCTGCTAATGTTATTCAGCCGCTATAATTACTGATCCGCTTGCAGCTGCAGGTTTCCTTTCATCAGCTACCACTAGAGTTCTTTACTTTCAAAACCCTCAGATAATTGCATGAATTGGTCATGTAATCCGTTCCCTTTCTAACTACTTATTCTGTTCTCCATTTTGCTAGAGAATTCTGGCAGAATCGTTAGCACGTCTGTACGTTTTGTGTTGAAATTCAACCGAGTTGACTCACCTTTCTTTCTTTTGAGGTAGATAAAATAAATGCCATATTTTGCCTATAGTAGAAAGGATTATTATTATTATTATTATCATTACTATTATTATTATTACTATTATTATTATTATTATTAATATTATTATTATTATTATTGTTTTTTTCTTCTTTCTTCAAATTTTCTTCCATTTCTCGCCGAGTGTTTTCCGTACACCTAGGGCAGAGTAACTCATTGTATGCATTCCCAGTTTACACACGCAAATTCACGGGTAAAATATGTATTAAAAAAAATAAAATAATAAATAAAAAATTCATGAGTGGATGTTTATTATTATTATTATTATTATTATTATTATTATTATTATTATTATTATTATTATTATTATTATTATTATTATTATTATTATTATCAGAAATATCATTATTAAAGGCGTTGAGCTGACAGAACCGTTAGTACGCTGGGCGAAATATTTAGCGGCCTTTTGTCCGTCTTTACGTAAATTTCAAATTCTACCGGGGTCGGCTCTGCCATTCATCCCTTCGAGGTCGATAAAATAAGTACCAGTTAAGCACTGGGGTCGATGTAATTGACTTCCCCATCTACGAAATTGCTGGTCGCGTGCCAAAATTCGAAACGATTATTATTATTAGTAGTAATATTATTATTATTATTATGATAATGAAAAGTAACAACATTAACAGGAGCTGAAGCTTCAACGATGATTATTATCATATAAAATTCAAATAATGTACAAAGTATTCAACTTGTTAATTAACTCTTAGTATAAAATATATAAAATACAACCGTAAGCCAGTGACCAACGGTAACAAAAAAACTTAATGAACGACGACAAGTCCAACAACAACAGCTATAATGTTACATTCGAAAGCAATACATCAAGGGATTGCATAAATCATTCATCAAAATAAAATATATAACGCATATGATAAAATGCTTGTAATGAAGATTTATAAAGAGAAACCACCACAACCACCACCACCACCACCAACAACAACAACAACAACAACAACAACAATAACGATCAGAAAAACAACAATTGCTAAAAGAATAACATTAGATATCAACGGTATGAACATATTACTTGCAAAAATGGCAATGACCTGTTGATTAAAACTGCAACACATATGACAAAATGGATGAATTGGCGATAACGCTCATAGGGTAATCAAAGATGATGTGGCCATCAAGAGAAAACACATGCAGGTCAACATTAGAATAACACCAATAAGATCATCAATCCGTGAGGTTGGGTAAGGTAGAGAACAGGGGAAAAAGGCGTTCTTAGATTTGCTGAAACCGAATTTAATTCATTTTATCTTTGCTGTAGCCAATACTAGAATGTACAGTATCTGACGCCGAGTCAAAGGGGGATCACGAAAAAATCGCTTAAATTGCTGGAAAAAAATTCTAAATGGACCAGCAGTGTTGTAACACTTTACTGTACCAAACCTATTTTACGCAAGAGGTTTTCTTTCATGTATGGTCTAATGTTGTTATAAATTATGTTTTATCATTTTTATTATTATTTTATAACCATGAGTCACAAGTGGTACAGACTGTAAAAGTGATAAATGTCAATTATATTATATACTTATGATCTTCTTTTCATTTCCGTATACATTTCTGTGCAGATTAGACTTCAAATTTTATCATGCATCTGGCTTAATGTCTTCTTTTTCACGAAACGATATTTTTTATGAAGGAGAGCGCTGTCGCGATGGAGATGACAGCGATTTACACCCATCTTTATCACCGCTTCTTCTGATTCGAATTGAAAACTATCCTAGAAATACAAGCAAACGTGTGCTCTGTGTACCTCCTAAAATCCGAATTATGTATCAATAGTTTGAGCCAAAGTAATGCGAGGCTCCATGATAAAAAGAAAACGTTACCGATTACTCCAATGGAAGACAAATCGGTAAATAGAATATAAAAGCATTATTCTGTTCTTCTTTTACTTGTTTCAGCCATACCACTGTGACCATTCTGGAGCACCACCTTGAAGGGTATCTTTTAGTCGAACAATTAGACCCTAGAACTTATTTCTTAAAACCTAATAAGTTATTCCATCGTTTTCTTTTGCCGAACCGCTAATTTACGTGGATGTAAACACACCAACACCGGTTGTCAGGCGGTGATGGGGTGGAGGTAAACATAGACACAGACACTCACACATAGATATATACGTGTATTTACAGGGTGTTCAGAAAGTCTCTCCGCAGTCAATTTTTTGAAGACCCCCCCCCATCCCCTTCAATACCGAGAGATATTGCTAAAATATTTTCTATCCTTCTGTAAGCCAACTCACTGAAAGTGAAATTAATAATGCATACTTTCAACAGGGTGGAACTACCACACATACTTCGTGCATCACCATAGCGGCTACTCCAAGAGTTTTTCGGTGAACGGATTATTTCGACGGGACTTTGGCCACTGAGATCACCTCACTTAACACCGCCAGGCTTTTTTTTCTGGGGAACAAGTAAAGGCTCAATTTACAAGAATCGCCCGATATCCATTAATGAGCTAAAAGGCGCAATCATAACTTTCACACGGTCCGTGCCGCGTCACACTCTTAAAGATACATTTCAAAACGTGTAGAAGCGTGAACTTATGCATTGAAAATGAAGCATGACGCTCTCTACACCTCTTATAAAACTTTTTAAAGTCTTGTAAAGTCTAATATATTCTTTTGTAATCTTTTTTTTTGCGTCCTGTTAAAGCCTAGCCAGGCTCATGGGCCGGTTTCCCGGTTCCAGTGGCGTATGTGTTCCCCAGCTGGACGGGAAGCTAGTCCATCGCTGCAGCGTTACTCATTTTTGCCAACTGAGTGGACTGGAGCAACGTGAAATGAAGTGTTTTGCTCAAGAACACAACGCGTCGCCCGGTCCTGGAATCGAAACCACAATCTTTCGATCATGATGCTGACACCCTAACCACTAAGCCACGCGCCTCCACTTTGTAATCTTATATCATCTCTTAAACGTTTATTTTGCAATAAAATACATACTGCGGAGGGACTTTTTGAACACTCTGTATATACAACAGGCTTCTTTCAGTGTTCGTCTACCAAATCCACTCGCAAAACTTTGGTCGGATTAGCGTATAATCTGAAATGTTTAACTTAGCTGTCGATGAGATATCTAAGTTAATATAAAGGAATAAGAACAAACGTATATCTTGTTATTTCTTCGTGGTCAGAAAATATAAAATTCAGTTTTATTATTTTTCTTTTGTCCACAGAATGTTACACTTCGTATTACGCTTTAGACTTCATATGGCTTTGCACATTTGCTTTTGATTACAGATTACAGGGATAGCTAAAATTTGTACAACTTATGAATAGAGATCAGATATCTTACTGTGTATTTCAGTATTCATAAACATCAATTGCAGTCATATTGAACGATCTAATGAGAGAGCACCTTTCAGGTCACACAAACCAATGAAAGAGACAATGTCTTTGTATTAACATTTCAAAATAAAAATAATACCAATAATAGCAAGTCGTCGAATCATTTCAACTTCACGGTAGATTAATTTTTAATATCCGCGGAGGAGATCATTTTGCAAATTAAAGGAAGCGCTCATTTAATACGGCACTCGCCTTTAATTTTTGTTGTTTAAATTAAAGTCATTAAAATGGAAGAGACTTTCTAATCACAGCTTGTGTTCTTTAATACATGAAATGACCTTCCCATTAATTTTTGAAGTAAAATTATAATTATTTTTTCGAACGTTGTACAAGGCCAACATTGTTGAGGTGAGGAGGAAATCGATTGCTTCGACCACAGTTCATAACTGGTACGTTTTTAATATCGACTACGAAATTATGAAGAGCAAGGTTGTCCTGGGAAGATTTGAGCTCAGAATATAATCAGCCGGAGGATTTGAACCCAGAATAGCTAGCTTGCTAGACATATATGTATATATATATAAGCATCGATCTCAGTGCTCGACTGTGATGTTTCATCGACCCCGAAAATAGTCGACCTCGGCGAAATTTGAACTCTGAACATAAAGATGGGCGAACTGCCGCTGAGCATTTTCTGTTGCGAGATTTAAAAGTGATACTCAAAGTTTACGCCAGCTTCAGTAAAATTGTATTAATGAAAGTATTAACACACGATTGATCACAAAAATTCGCCATGCAATAAAATCAATAGCTAATCTTTGATTCGCAGATTTTCGTACCTTTATGAACTTCATCATCTTGATGTGATGGATACGGATGAAACTTTCATCAATGTTTGGTCTCATTAGATTTTGGGATTGAACTGGTACGGGACGAGGACTCTGGATTATGTTTCCGATTTATTTTACTGTACACGTATATGCAAAGTTTCACATAGTTCTCGTGTTCGCGCACACACATACACACATATACTCATACATCTTTAGCGTTGAACATTACCATCCCAATTCCATTGTACACAGACACACGCACGCACGCACGCACGCAAACATACCTCTCTTTTACACACACATACACTCACATCTCAAACGCCGTTTATCAGCTTTTCACTCCTTCCTTCATTATTCATCTATCACCCCTTTTTTTCTCATTCATACGACGCTCCATGTACCACTTCGTTTCGTCTTTCGCATTGTCATTACTTTCCCTTACTCCATCTCAGTCATGTCTATTACTCTCACTACTTCTCCTTCACTGCACTAATATTTCCTCTCCTTTCCCTTCACCTCTCACTCAATATATATATATCTGGATTATTTTTCCGTCTCAGAGCTGCCGGGTTCATTTCTAGTATTCTCATTTCTTAGAGCAGTTGAGTTTATTTCAGATATTCTCATTTTAAAAATCATCTCCAGCTAATCACTGAGAGGACGTTGGTGTTGTCTAGGAACAGGTTTGCGCTCTCTGAGTGCTCTTGTTATAGCTGCTTTCGTTGTTATTAATATCATTATTATTACTATTATCAGGCGATGAGCTGACATAATCGTTAGCACGCCGTCGCTACGTTCTGAGTTCAAATTCTGCCGAGGTATTTGCCTTTCATCCTTTTGGGTTCGATAATATAATTAACCAGTTGAACACTGGGGGTTATGTAATCTACTAGTCCCCTCCCTAAAATGGCTATCCTTATGAAAAAATTTGAAACCATTAATATTTTTTACTATTATTGAGTGAGAGAGCGGCAGACGACATCAAACTGACGCTAGGTTACAAACACACGAAGCACAATATACCCGTCTGATAAGGGTACACCAGGTACATGCATCGCAAACATATGTGCGCGATATGGTGATCTCATATCAAAATAAACAACGCATGACCTTGCAGGTGATGCCCAATTAGGATTTTCCTACGGTCAAGTAGCCCATCCCGTTCAATAGGTCCCTGAATTAAGCTTGCTTAAAAATGATAAACAAAGCATCATGTTTCCTGATATGAGTTATTCACACCCGAAAGAATCCCTCTCAACACATGGCTATGATGATCTTCCGCTACTTCTGCTCGTAATCAGAGAAGCGCTTATCGTCGTTCACTAAAACCACGCTTACCTGGTTACGGTCAAACATCTGTCGAGCTAATCTTTTATATTGAGCAGAATATTTGCTCTTCCCCCGACGTTGACACCAAAAGAAAATGTATACATTAACACATCCAAACACCTGAGATCAAAAGCCATCGAAGTCACTGCCTGTTACTTCATCAGGTCATTTATCATTATCATCACCATCATTATCATCTTCATCGTCATGATCATCACTAATAAGATCATCATAATAACGAGAAGAATGTTATTGATTCTCATTTTCGACATCAACATTATCCCTGTCTGCAGGAAAAGTGATGATGATGATGATGATGATGATGATGATGATGATGATGATGATGATGATGATTATGCAGATGGCGCTCGAAAGTCTGGTGTCGTTTGGTCCCATTATTCAGTCATGAACGAAAAGTTTCACGTGGAAATGTGTTCTAGCCATGACCTTCGCGCTAGACAGATAGATAGACAGACAGACAGACAGACAGACAGACAAACAAACAGACAGATAAATAGATAGACAGATAGATAGATATCTTTTTATTATAGCCACACAGGGCTAAATACAGAAAATGGACAAATTACAAAGTAGAGCTTTTCTTGGCGGGGGGGGGGGGGATAATTTCGATCAAAAGGGATCGCGGAAAAAAAAAGGTGGGGATTTCGATCAAAAGGGATCGTGGGAAGAAAAAAAAACGTGAGTGGGGGGGGGGGGTGATCAATAGGGATCGTGTATCACAGTCAATGTAAAAAACGGGGAACAGATTAGGTTTATCCGTGGAGAGAAAAGCCTACGGAAAAAAACACGGTCACCTCAGGCTTTTTCTTTTTTTTAAAGGTACATGAAAGTAAGTACCTTCTCTATTTTTGTCTCTTTTTGTTACAGGTCTATGCTTAAAATGGTATCGTCTTTCATTCTTACCATTCTTGCCACATTTAGATAGACATATAGATAGATAGATAGATAGATAGATAGATAGATAGATAGATAGATAGATAGACAGGTAGATAGATAGATAGATCTATAGATAGATATGTAGGTAGATACAAGCATACAAAAATACATACGTAGGCAAATATACAAAAATATACAGATACATACATACATACATACATATATACGCATGTATATATATATATGTGTATGTATCTATGTATATATATGATGATGATGATGATAATGATAGTAATAATAATAATAATAATAATAATAATAATAATAATAATAATAATAATAATAATAATAGTAATTGCAATCTAGATGTATTGCAAAAGTCGGCATTACTTGGAAGTGCACGCATATTGCGTAAACTACTTTCTGTCAGAGGTCCTTGCTGCGACTTGACAAACACTACAAACCCCCGGTAGTCACAATATCTTCAATCGACAACCTCGCGATAATGTATACTGCGCAACGTCTATACGGAGGAGGAGGAGGAGGAGGAGGAGGAGGAGGAGGACGACGGGGAGGAGGACGAGGACCAGGAGGACGAGGAAGACGAGGACGATGAGGAGGAGGAGGATAATAATAATAATAATAATAATAATAATAATAATAATAATAATAATAATAATAATAATAATAATAATATGTGACAACAAAAGAATGTGACATCAATATTAGTAAAATAGAAGATTATTTATGCATGTTATAATTTAGAACAATCATAAATGGTTGTCATTATAGTACCCGGAGTTTCGAATGTCAGAGCGAAGCGTTACGAAACATTCTCATCGGCTATTAATGGCAACAGACGCTATGAAAAGGCGTTGAATAAAATGGAATTATCTTTATTAGTAGTGAAAATGAAAAAGAAAAAGAATAAATAATACACGGAACCATATTCTCACAATACATTGACATAAAACCTCCTGCGTTCACAACGTCTGCATACGTACACACTCTCAGAAATATGTATACGTACATCTACACACATATAAGCATATATGTATGTACGTACTCATAGATGCATACACATCCACACACGTATGCACACTTACATACACGTGTCATAGTACATATATATATATATATTTAGACAGTTAAACGTACAAACATGCGTATATATATGCACACCCATACATTCGCACTCCCGTTCACATACAACGACACATATATGCATACATATATATGTGTGTGTGTATACGTATATATATATATATATATATATATATATATATATATATATATATATATATATATATATATATATATGTATATACACCCTCCCATCACACCACTACACCGTATGTAGACGTTGTGAACGCAGGAGGTTTATGCCTATGTAGTGTGAAAATATGGTTGCGTGTATTTTGTATGGTTTTTCTTTTTCCATCGATTAGAGTTACTTCCCTTTTATTTAACGGTTTTTTTCATAGCGTCTGTTGCCATTAACCGCCGACGAGAATGTATCACTCCGACGTTTGAAACTCCGAGTACTATAATCGCAGCCTTTTACTGTTTGTTCCACATTATAACACACACACACACAGACACATACACACACGCACATACATACATATATAAATACACACACATACACAAACACAGGCTCACTGTATGCATTTAGCTTTACTACCAAATATAAAATAAACATAAAAATTACAAATGGGGAAGCAGATGTTCATATAACAAAATGGCTGCTAAAATATAGAATGTTGTAAGCTGAGAATTTTAATTAAAATGTTTTGGTTTATATAGTTTTTCTCTATTTCTTGCTATATTTTCATACATGTAGCTTACATTTAATTTTATTTGAACACAACAAACATAATGTGAATTATATCTTTTCGAATTCATATTTTTTATAATGATTAATAGCTTTGTTTTTAGATTACTCCTTTTTGTGTTAATGCTTTGATGAGGAAGTAACTTTAGGGTTTATTTTATGTTTGTTTTTATATAAATACTTTTACATGCGACCGCCCCTAATTATCTTCTGCTAGAACGATTTCTATGATGTCTATTCATCGGTTTTTAATTGTGTATGCTCTCTTCCTCTTTTAATCATTTGAAGTCTTCGGACCCCAGGACTTATTCTTTGTAAGCCTATCGATCATATTTGTCGAACTACTATGTTCGATATACCAAGTGATGTTGGAGGGACAAACACAGACGAAAAATATTTATATATACATACTTACACACACACACATACACACACACACACACACACATATATATATATATATAATTTATTCATTCACCTCAACCACGAGCTCGCATACACTGGTGCTTACAATTGTCAAGTATTACCTCTAACATTTACTTATATATATATATATATATATATATATATATATATATATATATATATATATATATATATATATATATATACATATATATATATATATATATCGGGTGCCAAGTGATGTTAGAGGGACAAACACAGATGCAAATATATATATATATATATATACATACATATACACACACACACACACACGCACACACACACACACACACACATGTATATATATATATATATATATATATATATATATATATATATATATATATATACGATGGGCTTCTTTCAATGTCCGTCTACCAAATCCACTCACAAGGTTTTGGTCGGCCCGAGGCTACAGTAGAAGACACTTGCCAAAGGCGCCACGCAGAGGAACTGAACGCGGATCTATGTGGTTGGGAAGTAAGCTTCTTATCACATAGCCACGCTTGCGCCTATTTATATTATTTAACATTTATTATTTTTTCGTTAGTATTTCTTCAATAAGCTTCTTAACAATGACGATATACCTAATCAGCGAAATGTGCAATATCACAGCCCATTGAAAATTCTTTTAATTTGTGTATGTGCGTCTCGATTGCAAGCTACGAAATTTCCTAATTTAAATTTATTATTTATATAATGAGGAATTTAATCGCTTCCAAAAGGGTGTAAATTTACGAAAAGCTTTATTTATATTTTGCACTTTTGTTAATCAATTTAACATCAGTTCAGTTAATGACTATATTCATTTAATCTCTTACACGAATGATAAATTAATCTATATCATGTATTTATTCAATTTATTTATCTTTGGTAGTCGATGTGAATATTATTATGAATTCATTATTATTTACTCTATCTACAGCGTATATCTTAAAGTATAAATTATCGAAATGTATTTATAGCTGCATTAATATTCTTACTTATTCAATGCATCTTATCACTCGAAAACATTCGTATTTATTAGAGTTTTATCATCTATTTATAAAGGGTGTGGGTTCGGCAGAGTTGCTGGAGCATTAGTCTAAATAGCTTACGGTGTTTAGCTCCGTTTCTGTACACTCTAAGTTCAATTATAACAAAGATCAGCCCTGCATGTTATCATGTCTGAAATGACAAAGTAAAATTCTTGTGTTGATGCGATCGGCAAAATCCTTTACAACAAATATCTGGAAATATGCCTCTGAGAATCTAATTCTATTTTTAAAAAGTACATGGTGGCCTTGCAGAATCGTAAGGGTATTGGAAACAAATTACTTGCGCTTTTTGTTCCGATGCTTTTCCTTCCTCGTCTGCTAGAGTTGATAGCAGCTCGCTTCTGCATGCAATATATATATTTCAAACGAACTCACAGTCGCTGATTTTGCATCAAACAAAGAAGCTAGTTCTAAAATCTCTCAAAGACATCAACGCAGTAATTGCACTGACAAGTAATATTCGTAGCCAATAGAGTCCGCTCGAACGGACAGTCATGTTAAAGTGGCTACGAATATTACTTGTTAGTACAACTACTGCGTTGATCTCTTTGAGAGATTTTAGAACCAGCTTTTGTTTGATGCAAAATCAGTGACTGTGTTCGCTTGAAATATATATATTGCGAGTAAATGCGAGCTACTGGCATTTCTAGCAGACACGATGTCCTGTACTGAGGTGTGTCAGAAATAGCCCGAAACCAGAATTGGTCTAGTGGTCCTGTCGCTTGGAGATGGTAGATGTTCTCTGCCCTTCTCGTTGATCTCTTAGAAAGATTTCAGATATATATCGTATATATCTAACAGAATCGAACACACATACACAAGGTGTGTGTGCGTTGTTAGTTCATGGGCCGGTTGCGTGTTTCAGCGTAAGCGAATATATTCTTAATGCGCCTGCTGTTAAAACACCTGAAAATAAGTTATAGGTAAATGAAACAACTTGCATCACGTCCCTTCTCGGAGCGTCAGACACCGATGTTTCGATATTGTTGTGACTTTTCAATGCCGCATAACGAACAACGCCTTCAGCAAGCTATATCGCAGTCTATGACCTTCCGTTTTTCCGTGTCCCGCAACACAGGTTAACAACGAGTGTTGGTTTGTTTAGGCCCCCATAACTTATTTGGTTCGGCAAAAGAGAGGGACAGAATAGATACCAGACTTAAAGAAAAGTGATAGCGGTTATTTTATGCGAATAAAACTACCAAGGTGGTGCTTCAGAATGGCCGTAATCCAATGGCTGAAATAAATAAAATATAAAAGTTAAATATATACACCCACTCGTCCCTATCTTATTCTGTTTTTCTCTAATTCAAATCCTTATAAGTTTATAAAATTTCAAGCCATCCACCTTCCTGCAGCTAATATATCATCCTCAGACATAACTGATCTGTCGATAATGTAGCATTACATTTTAAACGCCATTTTCAAAATTAATACTTATTTCAGTGATCGCTATAACCCGAAAGAAAAATCTAGCCACGTCTTGATTTGGACTAAAAACGTAAAACGTTCGGATAATGACACGTGACTTATTGTCAGACGCACTGACGCTTTGGCCATTCCATCACAATTAAAATTATAATAGGATGAAAGATGTGTTTCGCTGTCTGCCTGTCCGTCCGTCACATTGTATCTATCGAACAAGATCATCTTTAAACAGCTTATATAAAGAATCGAGGTAAAAACTGCTTGATTTATTCAAGTCATTTATTGAACAACAAAGAAAAAAGTAAGGTTTGTGCTTATTTTTCTAGCAGCCATTGGGATTGGAACGTAGAATGTAAAGGTAAAGTATTAGAAAACAAAGCATTAGACATCGTGTCAGATGCTCTTATAATTAAGGCCTTTCGCTTCTTTAATAATAACAAACCCAGTTTTATTAGAATTGAAAGCCTTCTATCCTACCTTTACCCTCTGCTCACTAGGACTCTACATTAAAATCACTTTTTAGACATACATAACATGTCCTGCAGATTCTGTGTAATCTGGCTCAATCTATCGACATATTTTTGAGTTGTACTTGTTTGGGAAGTTATATTATATAAGATCGTATCTTGTGACTTCTAAAACAATTAGATCGTGATAGCCATTGCATTCATCAAATGTATACATAGACTGTTATATTTACTTTTAATTTAATATTTTTTTCATAATACTCTACTTTATTAGGTACCAACGTTCTTTGTCGAACAAATAATAACGTTTTATTGATTCTCCATTTCACCGTCCTTATAATGAATCTATTTCACTGGTTTTACAACAATGTTGCGGCAGTTTGCTTAAATTTCCATTCTTGTTTGTAGAGGAATATTGATTTTTCACATAAGCACAAGGTATCAAATTTGGTGTAGGGCTATAGTGATATATAAGAAGACCTGCTACCTTATTTTATCGAACTGGAAAGCTGAAAGGTAAGGTTGACCTCAGTGTTTATTTAGTAATATTTCACAACGTTAATTAAGAACCAGCGAGGTCGTAGGACCGGCTAGATATAATACCCTAATTTCCCTCTTGTTAGAAAGTAATATATTTCGCAAAAAGTAATTACATAATGATATAATACAATCTTAGGTGCAGGAGTGGCTGTGTGGTAAGTAGCTTGCTTACCAACCACATGTTTCCGGGTTCTGTCCCACTGCGTGGCACCTTGGGCAAGTGTCTTCTACTATAGCCTCGGGCCGACCAAAGCCTTGTGAGTGTATTTGGTAGACGGAAACTGAAAGAAGCCCGTCGAATATATATATATATATATATATATATATATATATATATATATATATATATATATATATATATATATATATATTTAAATGAAATATTCAAATACTGAGATTTGAAGTTAGATGTCACTACTGTTCATATCATCTGTGGATAAATTCAAAATTTGATGATATCACCAGTAGTAGCATTGGTGGAACGCAGTTATGATAGCTTTAAGGAGCTATGAAATATCGTAATGATGCTTAATGAGCATCTACCTGCTAGAAATAAGAGCCAAGTCTTAAATAATCCACCGTAGTACACCAATATATATATATATATATGTGTGTGTGTGTGTGTGTGTGTGTGTGTGTGTGTGTGTGTGTGTGTGTGTATTTGTCCCTCCACCATGGCTTGACAACCGATGCTGGTGTGCTTACGTCCCCGTAACCTAGCGGTTCGGTAAATAGAGACCGATAGAATAAGTACTAGGCTTGCAAAGAATAAGTCCTGGGGTCGATTTTCTCGACTAAAGGCGGTGCTCCAGCATGGCCGCAGCCAAATGACTGAAACAAGTATAAGAGAGAGACTCACTAAAATTCATCTGCAATTCGGTTGATAGAGAAATTCTTCAATACAGAGCTGTCTGTTATCTATGGTGGCCGCAGTGAAAGGGGAATATGTTGCAAACAAGATTGAAAGGGATAATGACAGGAAGTTTGCACTTTGGTTAAGATCTCTTACAACTTCCATTTGACAAGGAAAGCGCAGGTGTTGCAGGAAGTGCATCTTTCTTTGAAAGGCTGATGAGAGAAGCGAACATAAACCTGACTAAAGAGGTAAAACTGAGCGTGTACCTGCAAATTGAGGGAAGACTGCGAAAGCAACAGAATAATTGTAGTATAATGAATACTACTGGGGCGGTTAAATATCATCATTGAGAGAGTGGTGGATAAACTATTTCGCAGTAATTAGTTACACCACTTTGCGTTCTGACTATGCGCTTTCATAGTTACATGGTAGATGAAGGTGGACTAGCGGAATAATGACACTAAATGTTCTCGGGGAATTGACTTCAAAAACACTTTTAAAACTTGTTTTGTTTATCCTTATTCGGAATATTGCGATGTCATAAGGGAAATTCTTTTATTCTTTCATTCTTTTATTTGTTTTAGTCATTTGACTACAGCCATGCTGGAGCACCGCCTTTAGTCGAACGAATCGACCCCACCAGAAATTATACTCTGTAAGCCTGGTACTTATACCATGAGCTACTTTTGCCGAACCGCTAATTTACGGAGACCTTAACACACAAAAATCGGTTGTCAAGCAATAGTAGGGTAACACACACACACACACACACACACACACACACACACACACACACACACACACACACACACATATATATATATACGACCGGCTTCTAATAAGAGGGAAATTAGGGTATTATATCTAGCCGGTTCTACGACCTCGCTGGTTCTTAATTAAGGGTATGGAATATTACTTAATAAACATTGAAGTCAACCTTACCTTTTAGCTTTCCAGCTCGATAAAATAAGGTACCAGGTCTTCTTATCTATCACTATAGCCCTACACCAGCGATTATTGAGATATGTTGTCCACGGACAAACAAACATAGATACAAACACACAAACAAACACGACTGAAAACAATGCCTCCGCCTTCGCTAAGGTGGAGGTAGTAATAATAGTAATAGACCAAACCTGAGCTTTGTTCCTATAATGATGATAAAATATTGGCTTGGAGAAGCAAGTGGAATACATGCAATTTGCGTGCTCGTTAGAAACGGCGAAACCCATTCATAAATTCTTGGATGGTCACAGGTGGAGCCTTGGTATCAAGAAGTAAACCCAACTACATTCCATCGTAGGGATGAAATAGACGAATTCTTGAAATGATAATGATATTTCGCTTCTTAACCACTAAAATCCATAACATTTCGAGGTGATCAAGACGACGCAACGTTGGATTTCATGAAAGCATGTTTAGAAAGAAGAACAATAATAATAATTTATTCCACCAACGATTAGTTCCCCAATGGAGGGTCAATTCTGAGAGTCACTATCTGCAATGTCCGAAAACTTCGTTCATCCTGACCACATTAACAAACACCTTCCCACTGTTGTCTTCCCCCAATCTACAAGCGCAGATTTTACTTGTTTATTCACACCCTGTTCACTCCTCTCACCAACCTTCCTAGGAATTTGCTGTAAAATTGCACTTATGTCTTAACCCTCACATTCACTGTCAAGTGAAACTTGTAAGAGGGCTTGGCCGAAGCGTAATGTACATACCATCAACTTTTCAATTTGGTCCACAGCACAACCCGTTTCGCTACAGCCACCAGAGATAAGCATTCCCTGTTCTTCACGGTCAAAGGAAGGCAGGGTCATGATCTCCACAATAGACTCAGTTGATTTCTTTATACTCCCTACATGCGACAACAAGTGTTCGGCAGAACTCCACAAGATCAGCAATGCTACGGCACTGGATGAGTACGTACAGAGAACCGTTTCGTCACTCTGCGCGCAACTCGGGAAACTGCCTGCACCTCCGTGTCTATACACCATTTTGGATATTCAATAAAAAAAGAAACATATACATACTACTACAATACAGGCTTTTTTTTCCATGAACATTACCATGTTGCTTTCATATTTAAAAACTATTTCTCTTATCTATTTTCGGGATGCCTAAATAATTTCAATTTTTTTTTGTCTGTTTTCGACACCAACAAGCATTTTCATCTCTCCTTACTTCCTCCAGTATTTCATCACCCTTCATGTTCTGGTTATACCTCATATTTTACTTCCGTTCGCTTTCTGCTTTTATACTTAACCCTGTTTTATAGAGTTTCTTTGCATGACACCTTCGTCAATGAAACAAAAAAAGGTAAAAAGAAATATATGATAGTAATAACAGAAAATAATTACATAAATATACAAAAAGTGGTAATAATTCTCTCACTGTTCTAAATATATATCGCAAAATACCAAAACTATTCGTTACTAGAAAACTTGAAAATAAACTCGGAAGATTAATGGGAAAAGAAAGAAAAAAAGACACGTAAAGGTATAATGCATCACACTTGAACAACGACACAAAAAATAATAATAGGATGTATATATGCTGATGAAAAATTTCCATGATGTGGATGATGAAGAATTAAGAAAGTATATGTATGTAAAAAAAATTAAGTAAAATAACAGGAAAACGTACAGAATATTAATGAAAATTAATAGCCTACCTTGTGCGTAAGTAGAAGCAGTTATGAAAGCAAAAATGATAAACGCAACAAGAGCAAAAATAATAACAATAATGATTTTTACTTCTAAAGGCACAAGGCCTGAAATTTTTGGGGAGGAGTTAAGTCGATTATATCAACCCCAGTGCGTAACTGGTGCTTATTTTATCGACTCCAAAAGGATGAAAGGCAAAGTCGACCGCGGCGGAAGTTCAAATCAGAACGTAGCGGCAGATGAAATACCGCTAAGCATTTCGCCCGACGTGCAAACGATTCTGCCAGTTCACTACTTTACTACTACTACTACTACTACTACTACGAATAATAATAATAATAATAATAATAATAATAATAATAATAATAATAATAATAATAATAATAATAATAATAATAATAATAACAATAACAACAACAACAACAAAAATAATGATAATATTAATAATCCTTTCTACTATAGCAAAACAAGGCTTGTGATTTTGAGGGAGTCTACTCTATTGAATCGACACGAATGCTCAAGTGATACGTTACTGCATCGATCCCAAAAGGACGAAACCCAAAGATCGGAATGTCATTGATCGCGAATAAATTAGTGTTAAAGAACATTGATAAGGACAAATTTTCTAATAATACAATCCCGCAGCGCAGAGGCAACAATAGTATAGGAAATGTTGGGCTAATGTAGTCAGAAGAACGTCGACAAACAGCATTAGAGAGAAGCGGATAAAGTGCAACATGAACACCAACTATAGCAGAAACATCAATTACTACAAGTGTAATAAAGCAAGCGGTAATCAAGAACAACATGACTAGCAGAGAGCAATGCGACAGTATGGCTCTGGATTTGATGGGTTAAACAAACTAAGGAACTATAAAGCCTGACTAAAAACAAACAGCAGTGGTAATGACAACAAAAATAATGGATATGGGAAGCAGCGAAGTCAACAACAACTATGATTGCAGCAATAACAACAACAACAATAAAAGGCTATGAGATGATCCTAGAGGTATCTGGTCTGTTTACGGATTGGTTGATTTTCTATACGTACGGATGGACAAAGGTGCTGTGAAGATTTTTGTGCGTTAATAGTTGTTGTTTGCCATAGGGTGAGACAGGGTGAGTGATAGAGTCAGGATGGGTGTTAGAGAGATAGGGTGTGTATCCGCAATCACCAACATCATTCAGAAAACTTCACAAACCAATACGGGTGCTTCTACGTTATAATTTGAAATGCATAAAATAGCAGCCAAATTTCAATTATATTGCACCCCTCTATACTTAGAAAATGACTATTTTATTAATGTGGTTCTCCGCAGCCAGTACACAGAAAAAGTACTACATGGGTTTGAAAGAATTTGAAAGCAGCTCTTCTTGAATAGATCTTACCTGGATGCAAACAACAGCAAAAATAGCTGCCTTTATCTAGACAATCGCGAGTAGTAAGCCTTATGGAATTACCCTCAATACCGTAACTGAAACACCTTATATGGTATTAGAAATAGCCAAACATCATCTTAACCACACTCTAAAGTTACTGTTCCCAAATGAATGCGACGTAGATTTGGGAACAGGAAATACTTTAGAGAATGTGTTCTGATGTTTTAAGCGTCTTGAAAAATCATACTGTTCACAATATTGTTATACACAAATATTAATGAACGGAAGTAAGAAATACTTTCTTCCATGTGTTTTTCAAAATTTCTAACATTAAAATATTTATTTTATGAAAATTTCTTTGGGAGATGCATCAGTAATTTTAAAGTTTGATTGTGAAATGAAACATTAATTCTAAATTTGATCTCCATGACGCCACAATTGGAAGAACCTCTGCTTTAAAAAAAATAAACAACAACAAAAAACAGAAGACTAGATGACATTAACGCGATTCATTTTGATCAATACTCTGCTTGACCAGGGATGACCTTGGGCTAAACGACAACAGCTATCAATCATACAAACTAAT
>NC_142933.1:102486072-102571072 GCF_046866305.1 Octopus bimaculoides
TATATATATATATGTATGTATGTATACGTATATGTATTTGTGTGTATGTGTTTGTCCCCCACCAATATCACTTGACAACCGATGCTGGTGTGCTTGCGGTTCGGTAAAAAGTGACCGATAGAATAAGTAGTAGGTTTACAAAGAATAAGTCCTGGGGTCGATTTCCTCGACGAAAACGCGGTACCCCAGCATGGCCGCAGTCAAATGACTGAAACAAATAAAAAGAGTAATATCCGCATACGCCCCCCCCCCCACACACACACATATACATATACATACACAGACGCGCGCATTACACACACAACAAGGGAGGTACTATTTCCACGGGATTTGGCAATAAGTATAAAGCGTGAAATTACCACTATCTATATTTTGGGCGAGAGGTGCTCTGCCTTTTGAGGCGGCCTACACAGAGAAGACGGTCCAATAGTCGTGTTCATAAAATTGTCAACAAGTACATATTTATCTTTGAAAAGCACCGATATATGTCGCTGCGTACTTGCATGTGTCTGTGTGTGTTTTGAGTAGACCCTATAATATTACTTTGTATAATAAATTATTGTCTCCTCCAATCTAAGAGTAACGCTTCCGCCACTGTTATTCAAATAAATTGGACCATTTACCAATATCATTCCCCTAACCCATGTCAGTTAACGCTTCATCGCCTTGACATTCAGACAGTTTCACTGTATGACCATTATATAGGTTATTCTAAGTTCCATTCTCCATGATTATTAGCAGATCGAAAACCAGATAGTCAATAACGTATGTGTGTGTGTTTGTGTGAGTGTGTCGAGTTTAAGTGACCTAAAATAGGTTCAAAGCTTAAATATTTCCAATTATATACAACTATCACCAGGACACGAAACCGCGATTAAAACGACTTCAATAAACAATCCAGTAATTCACATCAGCCGGAACCGAATAATAACAGGAGACACGAATTTATCCAGACAAATCACACTACAATTGATCAAGTCATGCTACAGGAAAATTTGATGGACCGTTATTGATATTCGACTCGCCATTTCATTTTCTTAATGTATTTTTAAAATAACTATATTTACAGCTTGAAATATAGATTTCGCAATGTTTGTCGATGCATTCTGGTGAATTTACTACTGATGAATAAGAGTGAATTGGAAAATCTACGCTGTTTCACGAAGTTTTAATATCTCGTGATTGAACTTCCACTAATATATTCACTATATTAAGCAGAGTTCCTCTTTATTCATTTCCGCCTAATGAAGGCATTCATTCGACGAGTTACAAGCTAGCTTGAACACATGAACACGATTTCCTGACCCAGTTGTGTTAATCTAGATTTTTGTTTTCTTATGCATCAAAGATTTTTGTCTTTTCTTTGCAGGGTTTAGTTAAAATTAAACTCAAATTTAGATCTAATAATAAGAGAGATACGAGTTTATCAGATAAAAATCACAAACACAAGGAACGCTACACACACACACACACACACACACACACACACACACACACACACACACACACACACATAAAATTAATATAAACAGCAGTATGCAATGTTTCACCAAAAAGAAATGCAAATGTCATTTAGTGTGACTAGGGAGTTAGGAAACTCCTACATTGCTAGAAATAAGAGCTAAACCACTCTATTGCTTTAGTTAACGTACATGAATGGAAACATATTTACTAACAGGAACCTTATTCTCCGAAAATTACCGATTGAGAATTCTTAATACTGACGCGTCAGTTTCGGCAATTACAGTTGCCTCGTCACTTAAGACAACTCGACTGGTACATATAATATATGTGTGAGTGTGTGTGTGTGTGTGTGTGTGTGTGTGTGTGTGTGTGTGTGTGTGTGTCTGTGTGTGCGTGTGGATCTATGGATATGTACACATCCACATATTTGTATATATTTGTTTCTGTTTGCCACTCCCTATCGCTGCTTGACAGTTCGTCTTAATGGTTCGTCAAAGGTGTCAGTTAGAATAAGAACCAGGATTTATGGGATGTAAACAAAACACTAGAGTGGATTTATTTTGGTAAAAATTCTTGAGGCTGATTCTCAAACTTGGCTGCAATTTACCGACTGAAATAGGTAAAGGATGGCAGATATGTATTTAGAAACAGACAGAGAATGAGGACAATCGAACTGTAATTTATTTATCACGTTCCACAACGACAAAAGACGAGTTGAACACATCTTGCAAGTCCAGAACGAGTACCACCCAATATTTTCTTTGAATCTACGATCTAGTCATATACATGTATGTGTGCATGTGTATGCATGACTCCACGTGTGACTGTGTGTGTAAGAACGCACTAGCTTATATGTATGTATGTATGTGTGTCTATATGTATGAGTGTGCCTGGCTCATTATGTCTGTGTTGCTACTTGAGTGCACGCGCATGTACATCACAAGAGTCGCCAGCAGGTATGTGCACCTTTCAGTATATTTAATGTAGAGTATGCAAAATAAATGCATACACACACACACACACACATCTCCTTGATTTTAAAACTGCTGCTTCCCACCTTCATTATATATATATATAGATATATAGATCACGTGATCGGCCAGGTTAGCAAATATTGTTATACATCGCTGGTCACAATGCGTTTTGCGTTGTTTTACCCTTCAAAAGACGCCATCCTGTTAGTTAGGAGAGCAGGCCAACTTTCCCCACTTATCGAAAGGGAGTCTGAAGTAACGTGAAATGAAGTGTTTTGCGTCGCCCTATCAGGGATTCGACCCCGCGATCTAGCGATCGTCAGCACAACAGCCTAACCACTACGCCAAGCGCCTTCACAGATAGGTAGAGAAATGTGGGATATATATACTTTTCAGCAACACTGTATGCACAGTGATACAATGATAAAGACAATATCTAACTTCGTTAGAAACCGTCAGTCTCCGTTCATCCTCGCACTTAATCCACTAAGAATCTTATATTGCTACATATTGACCCTGCATAATTTAATTGGACGAGCAAAACACGTTTATTGCCGTCTCATGTAAGACATTCTTAGATGAGATAAATTTAGTAGCAGTTCTTATTGCAGTTGTACGTAAGACAAGTATGAAAGGTTTATCGTTGTGCCCGGTTCTCATTTGTTAACAATTGGCTTGTTATTTTCTTATCTCTGATGCCATACGTATTTCAGAATGTACACAATATTATAAGTGTGAGCCAGGTGTTAATTCCATCACTGGAATGCTTTGTGTTAAATGTGGCTTCTTATTTTTTCAACTAATATATCAAATTAATGTATTTAACATGGCTGTTCCTTCTGCCTTATTTCGTGTAATATATTTTATCTTAGCAACTCTCATACTTCGTTAGATATATATATATATATATATATATATATATATATATATATATATATATATATATATATATATATATATATATATATATATATATATATATATATATATATATATATATATATATATATATATATATATATATATTTGTGGTGTCTGCGTAATATAATATATGTCCAACAGCTTCTTCTCAATTTAGATGTGTAGTCAGTTAAGAAACAAGCATATATATGTATGTATGTATGTATGTATATATATATACATATATATATATATATATATATATATATATATATATATATATATATATATATATATATATATATATATATATATATATATATATATATATATATATATATATAGATATACATATATATATATATTATATATATATCTATATATATATATATATATATATATATATATATATATATATACATGTATATATATACATATATATATATATATCTATATATATATATATATATATATATATATATATATATATATATATATATATATATATATATATATATATATATATATATATTTATGTACACACATACACACACACACACACACACACACACACACATATATATATATATATATATATATATATATATATATATATATATATATATATATATATATATATATATATATATATATATATATATATATATATACATATATACATACACACACATATTACACATATGAATATGTGTGTATTCGTGTGTGTGTGAGTGTTTTTTTTTTTATTGTTATTTTTGTTTCACTATAATTTCTCTCTCTTTGTAAAGTCAGGGCTGAATTTGTTTCTCTATAATTGTATAATGCAGTCTAGTAAATCTCTTCAATATCCGCATTATTTCGCGTTTGTTTTATCCTATTAATTTCCTTTTGCATTGCTGCTTTCGTGCACGAGATTCTAAAGACCCTTCTGAGATGTTATAACTGACGATTTATACGTAAGTGGACATTCACAATCGGCAATGCTTTCCTCAGCATTTATGACTGTTTTAGTTGATGCTGATGGAAATACGTGCTGTAACCTATTCTTCCATTTATATTCAAGAATGAATGCTCCCAAAGTTATTGTAGCTATTAAATTGGGAATTTAAGATATTTTATATACCTATTTTTTATTTGCTATTTATTTATAAATGTTATGTAGTTTTAATTGTTTTGTTTTCATTTGACATCTTACGTGAACATCACAATGAAAATATCTAACTACGTCCCTGATATGAACTGTATGTTTTAATACTCGTACGACAGCTTTTAATATAATTCACAGCTCTAAGGCAGCGAATCGGCAAAATCATTAACACGCCGGGCAAAATGCTTAGAGGTATTTCGTCTGTTTTTACGTTCTGAGTTCAAATTCTGCCGAGGCCCACTTTGGCTTTCATCCTTTCGGAGGTCGATGAAATAAGTACCAGCTGCGTACTGGGTCGATCTAATCGACTGCCCCCCCCATCTCCCCAAAATGTCGGGCCTTGTGTCTAGATTAGAAAAGAATCATTTGCACGCCAGGCAAAATATTTTGCGGCATTTCGTCCGTCTGTACATTCTAGGCTCAAATTCTGCCGAGGTTGATGCGATAAGTGCCACTTGTGGGCTGGCGTCGATGCATCTGACTTACTCATTCCCCTGAAACTGCTGGCCTTGCGCCGAATTTTGATCCTAAGATTATCTACTTCACTATGGCGATGCATGGCTTAGCGGTTAGAGTGTCAGAATCAAGATCATACGATAATGGTTTCGATTCCTAGCCCTTGTGATGTACTTTCTTTCTTGAGCACGGCGCTGCATTTCATATTTTTCCAGTCCACCCAATTGGAAAATAACGTGATTCTGTGACGGACCGACA
Source organism: Octopus bimaculoides (assembly GCF_046866305.1). Classification (NCBI taxonomy): domain Eukaryota; kingdom Metazoa; phylum Mollusca; class Cephalopoda; order Octopoda; family Octopodidae; genus Octopus; species Octopus bimaculoides. The sequence goes on from NC_142933.1 coordinate 102,491,272, forward strand.
TCCCATCCACTGAAGAAATATGTGATCCAAAGAAAGCGTGAAGGCACTTTATTCTATAGCAACATTCCAGCAATGACCATCCTGTTGTAAATTCTTTATTTTTGATTGTTTTTTTTCCCAAATATTGCCGCAGTCGTGGCTGTGTATTGAAAAGTTTCTTTCTCAACTTCATAGATTTGGGTTCGGTCCCACTGCGTGGTACCTTGGGCAGCTGTCTTTTACCATAGCCACGGGCTGACCAAGCTTTGTGAATGGATTTGGTAGACGGAACCATAAAGAAGCACGCCGAATATATATATATATATCTACGTTTCTCTTTGTATCCATGTTTGTCCGCCCACCACTGCTTGACAACCGGTGTTAGCCTGTTTACGTTCCTGTAACTGATCGATTCGTCAAAAGAGAACGATAGCATAAGTACCAATCTTTGAAATATTTAAGTACTGGGGTCAATTCATTTGACTAAAAATTCTTCAAGGTGGTGCCCTATCACGGTCGCAGTCTAATGACTGGAACAAGTACACGATAAAAGAAAATAGTAAAATGGTACAGAAACTCTTTTATTCAATATATTTCTCAGCATCTCTTATATATTTATTTTATTTTATTTATTTATTTTTCTGTTAAGATGCTAAGATGGTGGATTGCCAGAATTGTTGGAACTGTGAATAAATGATTTTCCGGTATTTAGTTACGGCTTTTAACGCTGTAAGTTCAAGTCCTTCTGAAGTTGATAAAACAAACAGAGGTCAAGTACCGAGGTCAATGGAATTGATAGTTTCTTCCTGTCCGAAATTTTTGGTTTTGTGAATTTGTAAGTAATCAATAAATTGTTTTATAGGGATGTGACACAAGGACATTTTGTCTGTTATTTCTAGCAGAGAAAATAACTGCCAAGAGGATGCTCCCTTCTTCTCATTGTTGTCATCGAAGTTTGACTTTTGGTGTTGTCGTTTGTTTATGTCGATGGTGGTGGCGGTAGTGGTGGTGGTGGTGGTGATGGTTATGTTAGTAACTGTGAGGTAGTTAGCTAGTCGTGGTGGTAGTTGTGTTAATGATGATGATGATGATGATGATGGTGGTGGTGGTGGTGGTGGTGGTAGTGATAACGGTGATGGTGGTATTGGTGGTTTTGGTGCGGATGTTGGAGAAGTTGTTAGATGTGATGGCGGAGCTACTTGCGGTAGTCCTGATGATAATGGTGGTGGTGGCAGTGGTAATTCTGGTGGCGGTGGTAGAAGTGATTGTAGTAGTAGTAGTAGTAGTAGTGTTGATACTGGTGGTGGTGGTGGTGGTGGTGGTGGGGATGGCGATGGTGGTTGTGTTGCTGATGTTGGTGATGGCTGTGATGGCGGTGCTAGTCGAGGTTGTAGCGATGATGATGTTGATGATGTTGCTGATAGTGGTGGTGATGGTGCAGGTGACGGCGGTTGTGGTGAATTTAATAAGCAGCAGCGACAGCAGCAGCAGCAGTAGCAGTAGTAGTAGTAGTAGTAGTAGTAGTAGTAGTAGTAGTAGTAGTAGTAGTAGTAGTAGCATCGCTGGTGATGCAGCGGGTGGTGCTGGCATCGGCGGTGTTGATATTTTTTCAACGGCATTTGTTTTATGTTTTTTTTTTAAGTTTCGTTCCTTGTTTGTGTCTCGTTTATTTTCCTTCTTTCTTTTCTTTTCTTTTCTTTTCTTTCTTTATACAGGGCTATGATAAAGTCCTCCTCTGAGACAAAATATGTATGAATTTACGGTTATGTGGTTGAGTGGATTTGTGAATTCTCGATGAAAAATCGTAAATGTTTGCTTAATGTTGCAATTTATATAGATGGAAATGTACGTACTGTTTTACATTACAAAACCATTCTCTTGATCATCGATAAGTAACGATTAAACGATGTTTCTTGTTATTTCTTTTTTGCTTTCTTCTTCATCTTGTTTTTTTTTTTATATTTTCCTTTTTTCGTTTTTCTTTCTATTTCCCATTTTGTAACTACACTATCATTTCTCTTTTATATTGTTTTGTTTGTTTGTTGTTATTTTGTTTTTATTCTCTTTTCTGCTTTTGATTTCATCACACAAGGGATCATTGCCTCGTTTTTAGTAAAGAGTTGATATGGTCGAACGAATTTAACCAATAATCTCATGCTTATTAAACACTTTATCGACTAAAGATTGATAAAAATCGTTCTTTTCGTGTTCCTCTTCTTTAAAAGAGAGAGGGAGGAGGAGGAGGAGGAGAAGGAGGAGGAGGAGGAGGGGGAGGAGAAGGAGGAGGAGGAGGAGGAGGAGGAGAAGGAGGAGAAGAAGAATCACGCACGCAGAATAAATGTACACACAAACACATATACTAGGTGAACTCGTGCAGTTACATACGCATTCAGATAAACACACGCCAAAATTGACACAAACATAAAACGACGGAGATGTATGTATGGGTGTATGTATACATGTGTATGCGCGCATGTGTGTGCATGCATGTGCGCTTGTGTCTATATATGTGTATGTATATGTATATATATACATATGTATATATATATATATGCATATATATATACATAGACAAACATATATGTAAATATATTTACAAATATATACATATATATATATATATATATATATATATATATATATATATATATATATATATATGTATATATATATATATATATATATATATATATATATATATATATATATATATACATATATATATATATTTGTATGTATGCATTTTTGTATGTATGTATGTATGCATGTATATATATATATATATATATATATATATATATATATATACCTACACGTACATATATAAATATATAGAGAGAGATTGGTATACGTGAATGTATATATGTTTGTATCATTAGACCTTTCCGCTCTATTATTCTTCTCAGTCATCATCGTCATCGTCATCGTCATCGCCATCACCGTCGTCATTGTCAGCGTCATCGTCCGTCCATGTTATAATTAGCAACATCTCTACGAGAAGTATGAAAGCCATTATAAGACAACATCAAAAGAGCAACACGAGCGGACACCTTACCTGTAGTAAGCTTCCCTGGAGCCACTACTCTGGCAGTTTCAGCCACGAACCAGCACTGATCTTATAAGTGGGGAACCAAAAGCAGAAAAAAATATATACATGGCTTAATTGGACACGTAATTAGCTTCGTCCTCATAACATTTTGTCAATCTAGCTTCAAAAGGGAAAGATGTATAAAACGAAGCTTGCCTAACATTTACATCACCACAAATACCAACGTTGTGATTATGTTCGATATTTAATGGCGTCGGTGTGATCATCGTGGTGGTCGTGGTGGTGGTCGTCGTGGTGGTCGTGGTGGTCGTGGTGGTGGTCGTCGTCATCACCGTACCACCACCACTACCACCACCACCGCTACTATCGTTACCACCAACAGAAACATAAACATCGACATTAACATAGACAATCTGATCATCGACATCATTGTCATCATCGTCATCATCGTCATCATCAACGTCATCAACATCAACATCATCATCATCAGCATCATCAACATCATCATCATCCTCATCATCATCATCATCGTCGTCGTCGACGTTATCATCATCATCACCATCATCATCATCATCATCATCATCATCATCATCATCGCCATCCTCCTCCTCCTCCTCCTCTTCATCATCATCATCATCGTCATCCTCCTCCTCCTTCTCATCATCATCATCGTCGTCGTTATCATCATCATCATCATCATCATCATCATCATCATCATCCTCCTCCTCCTCATCATCATCATCATCGTCGTCGTCGTTATCCTCCTCCTCCTCCTCATCATCATCATCATCGTCGACGTCGTCCTCCTCCCCCTCCCCCTCCTCATCATCATCATGGGTCATCCTCCACCTCCTCCTCCTCCTCCACCCCTCCTCCCCCTCCTCCTCCACCCCTCCTCCCCCTCCTCCTCCTCATCATCATCATCGTCGTCGTCGTCGTCGTCGTCGTCGTCGTTATCCCCTTTCTACCGTTACCAACATCATTAGCTGTCTTGCCTTTGTCGCCGTTGTCGCCGTCTTCACCATCATCTCAGCCGTCGTCCTCAGCGTCATTGTGAATATAATTTCCATGACCCTCACCATCGACATTCTTTGATGTTATAGCTGCTAAAACAGCTGCAGCAGCAGCAACAGCAACCGAGACAACTGCAGCATCAGCAACACCAACAGCAGCAACGGCAGCAGCAGCAGTAACAGAAGTAGTAGTAGCAGCAGCAGCAGCAGCGGTAGTAGTAGTAGTAGTAGTAGTAGTAGTAGTAGTAGTAGTAGTAGTAGTAGTAGTAGTAGCAGCAGCAGCAGCAAAAACAACGAAGACAACGGCAATATCAGCAGTATCAACAGCAGCAACAGCATCATCATCATCATGATTTACAGCAGCAACAACAGCAGCAGCAGCAGCAGCAGCAGCAGTAGTAGTAGTAGTAGTAGTAGTAGTAGTAGTAGTAGTAGTAGTAGTAGTAGTAGTAGTAGCAGCAGTAAAGTGTTATGTGTTAGCGAAAATGATGAAAGACCTGCATTTGACATAAATCGAGACAAGCAAAAACCGAATAACAAAACAAATACTATTAACATTATCCAGGCTTTAAAATTAACAACAACCAACACAATAATGAACGCATTAAATAACATAGGCAGCATATTAGTTGTGTATGAAATTTTCCAAGGCTAAAGAGAACACATCGGAGTTGATCAACATCGTTGTATATGGGTCTAGGGAGCTTGTCAGGTCAAGTGATTTTCAACAGCTTTCTCAGACAGTTCATGCGGAAGTGGTTCAGCTTTTTGAGAAAACTATTATATATCACCTGATAAGACTAAGTCTGAGACACGGGGGTCTTCTCTCTAGCTGATCTGCCAAGAATTTGCACTCTTCTAAGGAGAGCGTAAAGCAGGTTGGAAGGCCAACTTGTTTGAATGCCTTGCATTTAACACGCCTTGAGACTTGTTTTGCAGCGAACAGGTGGAAGGCAAAGGCACGCAGAGTGGTCAGAATAATGAAGAAATGGATACCAAGACCAGAAAAATGTTGAGAGTACACGGAGCCTTCCACCCAAGAGTGACACCGATAGGCTGTACTTGTCCAGAAGAAAGATTGAGAAAGGTTTGATTAGTTGCCAGGATTGTACCGAGGCAGAGGAAAACAGCCTAGGGAGGTATATAAAAATTGCCCTGGAGCCACTGTTAAAACACACGAAGAAGGCCGGTGTCATCAACACTGGAAATTGTGTAACCGAAGAAAAATTTAAAGAAGAAATGAACAAGAAGAAAAAGCATGGAAGGAAAAGAAAATGTACGGTCAATTTGCAAGAGATCTGAATGGCAAGACAGATACGGCTATGGATGAGGAGGGGTGACTTGATGATAAAGATTGTCGTACTCGTATGCGTAACTCAGGAACAAGCGTTAAGGACCAACTATAGGAAGTACAGAATAGACAACACTACCAATAGGAGAATATGTGGTGAGAGGAGTGAAACGGTATGGCATATCGTTAGCGAATGCCCGAAATTGGCACAACACGACTTCAAGCGACACCATGACAATCTGGCAAGAATGATCCATTGGGTGCTCTGTGGAAATTCCGGCCTACAAAGAGCAAAAACGTGGTATCAGTACATCTCAGAGGGAGTCACCCAAAATGAGAATTGCAAAATCCTGTTGGATGCAATGATTCGGTGCGATCACTTGACCAGACGTCGGAAACTGGACATTGTTGTGGTGAATAAAAAAACAAAGATCATGTATGATAATCGACATAGCATACCCAGGTAACAATAGGAACGATGTGTAAGAAAGAGACAAAATATGACGATTTCAAGTGGAAAATACGAAGCTCGTGGTCAGTATAAATAGGAGACGTGATACAAATAGTAATCAGTGTACCTTGAAGTGTCAGTACTCAACTTCTAGCATAGCCGAAGACGTTTGGTGAAAGTGTGAAGGTAAAACAACTACAAAAATCGGCATTGCTCGGCACTGCATTCTTCTCAACGTTCTGGAATTATGACTAGTAAACAAGTGTCACGTGGACAAAAGGGTGAAACCGTGTGGTATATGTTCGCCACTAGCCAATGTACGTCATTAGCCCAGAAGGAATACAAGAGACGCCACGACAATATAGTCAAGTTTGTTCATTGGACACTTTGCAACAAGTATGGACTTGACAGAGCAAAAACTTTGTACGACCCCAAACCTGAAGGCATCAGCGAAAAGAGAAATGCAAAGGTCCTATGGGATTTTATGATTCAGTGCGACCATGAGATGGAGAATGGGAAGCCGGACATAGCCTGAATTGAGAAAGAAAACAAACTATGCTGGATCATAGACATACCATGTCCAGCTGAGAACAAGGTATGCGATAAAGAAAGAAAATTAGAGAGACATGTCTGGTTAGCTTGAGAAGTTGAGCAGTTGCGGTCGATGAAAAAGGTAGCAGTAGTACCAATAATCATCAGAGCTTTGGGAAGAATGAGCAAAAATCTCCAGAAGTACGTGGAACAAATAGGGACTCCAGTAAGGGTGGAACACTTGCAGAAAATAGCAATGCTTGGAACCGTTCGAAGGTGCTCGAAAAATAAGAGGTGTTACCTTAGTTCACTGGTAGTGAACAGCTGACACCGTAGTACATCCCCAACGTTAGAGGTTGTGCACATGCAGTAATAATAATAATAATAATAATAATAATAATAATAATAATAATAATAATAATAATAATAATAATAATAATAATAAATGAAAAGAAACATAACAAGTAACTGTAGAATATGTGGAGATGGACAAGAAACAATAAATCATATTATCTCTGGCTGCCCAGTCCTGGCTAAGAAGGAATATATTCACAGACACGACAGAGCTGGGACCTATATACACTGGAAACTATGCCAATACTATAGAATAACAACAGAAAAAAAGATGGTATAAACACACGCCAGAAAAGGTCACAGAAAACGAGAAAGCAACCATACTCTGGGATATGCTAATACACACAGATAGAGAAATTAAGGCAAATAGACCAGATATAGTTGTCAAAGATCATGAAGAAAAAAAAATGCTTTTTAATTGATGTATCAATACCAGCAGATGACAACGTTTCTCTAAAAGAAATGGAAAAAGTTTCAAAATACAAAGACCTGGAAATAGAGATAACTCGAATGTGGAATCTAAAAACAGAAACAATCCCTATCATAGTAGTTGCCTTAGGTATAATAAAAAATATTCAGACAAATACATAACAAAAACACCAGGACTTACAAATATAGATAACATACAGACAATTGCACTACTGGGTACTGCACACATTCTACGCAAAACACTTTCAATACAGTAAACATAAGAGCACCACAGCAAACCACAGCACATACCCAAGGCGCACAGAGCTGCGCTCGGTAGTGAAGTGAAAGCACGTTATAAAAATAAAACTACTGAACAATAATAACAATTTGCGTCTAACAGTTTGAAACTTGTAATTTTATGCGAAGAATAGGTATATCAGCCAAAACGTTGTGTTAACAACAAACAAGATGAGGATAAATATCCGTCAAATGTAAATAAATGAAGCTATGTAGTGTATTTCGTTTTTGTATCTGGTTTGTAAGATTCTTTATGTGAATTCGTGTTGAAACAAATTTTGTTGTGTCTGGGGAAAATCAAACTGCCTTAATATCTTACAAACTCGCCGGTTCAGTTTCCACTCATTTATTATTTCTATTTTCTCCTTTCCAAAATATTCGTTGCTTTTGCAAGAACAACAAAATTTTTGGAACTGAACAAATGTAAATAATAAATATGAAGTGTACTGTTCGAGAATTCGCAATTTTCTGATTTGCTTTCCCCAAATATGTATCTTCTCACACTTTATAATGTATACCTACACAAACTTTCTACATTTCTTCAAATCATGCATAAAGCGTCGTACACAGATTTCACCACGCTCATAACCTCTTTAGACAGCAGCATATCTATACTATATTCATCTCATAGAATCTAGTTTCCAATAGTCTAGACTACAAGTAGTACCTTAGAAAGAACATGATACCTGTTATCATTATTAACATCATAAAATAGTAAATGCGACCAGACATCAAACGAACAACTTGTACTTAACTTACACACACAGGGGACAAATATGTTAGGAGTTAAATAAAAGAAACTTTCACATTTACATCATAAAATGAAGACATGTTAAAGAAAGCAAAACGGCGTAGAGACATACCTAGAGTAATCACACGTATAACATTTATCCAACAGATGGAAAAGACAACGGTTGATGTGCAAACAATACATTTGATCCGTCAAATATTATACTCTCTTATTATACCCCTCTTTTACTCTCTTTTACTTGTTTCAGCCATTTGACTGTGGCCATGTTGGAGTACCGACCTTTTAGTCGAGCAAATCGATTCTTTGTAAGCCTAGTACTTATTCTATCGGTCTCTTTTGCCGAACGGCTAAGCAATGGGGACGTAAACACTCCGACATCGGTTGTCATACGATGTTTGGGGGGGGGGGGGGGGCGCAAAAACAGACACGCACGCACACACACACACACACACACACAAACATATATATATATATATATATATATATATATATATATATATATATATATATATATATATATATATATATATACATATATATATGACGGGCTTTTTTCAGTTTCCGTCTACCAAATCCACTCACAAGGCTTTGGTCGGCCCGAGGCTATAGTAGAAGACACTTGCCCAAGGTGCCATGCAATGGGACTGAACTCGGAACCATGTGGTTGATAAGCAAGCTACTTACGACACAGCCACTCCTACGCCTCTATTGCTAACACGCCACAATAAACTATAACGAACACAGGAGAGCACCGTTTGCCTCATCAAAGACCGTACACAAAGCACTCAATGATTCAAAATAAATGAATATCTAGATATGAGAGGAACGGTACTTGTGCACCTCAACACGCTTCAGTTCTCAGTGCAATTCCCTTGATGAAAACTTGATTTTAAATGTTTTGAGATATCCAAAACACTCCAGAATATAACTGCAACACAGTTTTCAACCTACTTTCCCACAAGCTGTCCAAATAACCATAAAAATAATCACATTTGCGCACAATTAGGTCAAGTATTAATAGCCTGTTTGTCTCCAAGCATTACGTTTTGATGTATTCTATCATTGATAAGTGAATAAGAAAACCAACTCTCACGCTCTGAACGAGACTACCGTTTCTTCCTCCGCTTTGATTACACCAAAATCTAGAGACTTAGCGAAAAAACCTTGACAATAGATAATGTAGAACATATCACTCAGCATCCATAATTCGCAAAATGTTCGGATTCATCTGAGATATATTTGAAAGAATGAATATATTAGTTGTTTGGCTGGGTTCCTTCGTCCAAGGGAGCTGCGTGATCAGAGTTGATCCTGGAATATGCAACACCTAAAATAACAACAAAACATGTAGCTGCTTCTCCCTTTGTTTCTGCATCAAAAGTAAGAACTCACTCTTTACATAATTCTGTTTGTTCGATAATCGTTTTCACACAGAAACAAGGGAGAGGTCACTGCCTATTTATCCTTTTTGATGTTAGATATTTATAAGACAAAGACACACTAGGAAACTGCGAACGTACCCTAAATATCATATAGTCTATGTTTAACTTCTATAAATTTAGTAATATATACCACAGACATTGTTTAGTCGATTGTATATTGTCTGAAATATGTTTGCAGATGTAACTGATATATATTATACTTTCCTTGGGGGATACACATTTCATTGTTATTGTTAATATTTAATATCTCGTTGTAGACTTTTACACACATATTTATTAATCTACTTCAGCAGACGTTATTAATGAAACTTTGTTCAAATCTATTACGTCGAAGTTTAATACTTTTAATTATTTCAAGTTTATCAGGAATTTCACAAATTAGTTATTCTATGTCTGTAGAATCCGTATGCCTTCTTGAGACACAGCTACCCAGGGAATGTTCCTCTTTAAGGCCAAGTGCTGCGCAAGATTTTATTTTTTTTATGGAAGTGCGACAGTTGCCCAAGCATTGCAGACAACTATTTCCACGCCACAAATATCATTTCCCCAAGATCATCCCTTCATTCTCTAGACACAGCCAGACACACAACCAGCACAGTATTCATCTCATCTACAAACTTGGCTACAAACTAAGAAACTACGAGTAACACCTAAAAAATAAGATTACAATATTCCTCTTTACAGAATATCCAGTGCAACCAGCTACAAAACTTCAACCTCATAAATTTAGCATAACACATAGAGATGACGAACATGTTAGGAGTTACATGTAATACACAACACATATAGAGGAAGATGTAATATAGAAAGCAAAACGACATGAAAATATATTTAGAGCAATTCGATGTAGGCCACAAATTGAAAATACAAAGCTTGATGTATCACCGATATATCAGATCCATTAAGGCGGCGAGCTGGCAGAAACGTTAGCACGCCGGATGAAATGCTTACCACTGTTTCGTCTGTCTTTCTGTTCTGAGTTCAAATTCCGCCGAGGTCGACTTTGCCCTTCATCCTTTCGAGGTTGATAGATTAAGTAACAGTTACGCAGTGGGGTCGATGTAATCCCTTTGTCTGTTCTTGTTTGTCCCCTCTATGTTTAGCCCCTTGTGGGCAATTAAGAAATAAGAAACGTTAGGACGCCGGGCGAAATTCTTACCGCTATTTGGTCTGTCTTTATATTCTGAGTTCAAATTCCACCGAGTTCGACTTTGCTTTTCGGGGGTCGATAGATTAAGTACCAGTTGCGTACTGGGGTAGATCTAATCGACTGGCCTCCCCTCCCCTAAAATGTTCGGGCCATGTGCCGGCGCTGCAAATTCAAAATTTATGGAAAAAGAACGGGAACGAGTAAGGGGAAACTCGTTACGGAGTGAGCAGACTGGATAAATCTTCAGTGGTAGAACTACCGTGAGTCAAGTATTTTGGCCGGCCTGTTAGTTCCCAACAATATGAAAGAGCCAGGACTACCTAGGTCATGGCCCCTAGTGTCTGCCTTCTGTTTCCTAACCACTGCCTTTGATACGAATTAAAACCGCATCATTCGGGTGATCACATTTTCTTGAACTGTGGGGTATATTACATTGAAAGTGATTGCACTGTGGATCTGTTTAAAACCGGGTTTTCTTTATTTTCTCTTTAGATGCTTGCAGTATTTCATTGCAACTACTCTACTTGCTTTTTTCGTCCCCATAGAAAAGTTGAGTTCTTCTTAGCTGTCTCTGTCAGGCGTTTCATTTTCAGTTCTTTTGCGACCGTTGATTTCTAGTTGAGCGCGTAATTGTCACAAACTCCCGTGCGTCAACTTCACTATAGTCGTACTCTGCTCTAATATCCCTCCTTGTTCAGCTCTTTCACAAGGTCATTATAATTCTTCGTTTTATATTGGCGATGCCCCTCAACACCGGTTTTCATAAAAGACTGTCAGCTCGACTAAGATGATTCTGGCAACTGATTCCGACAATATCCGACCCTAACAATTTTGCCAAATCACTGCCCTGAGTTAGCATTTCAACTTACCGACCTTAGAAAGAGGAAAAGAAAACTTTATCTCGGTGAGACCTGTATCAAAAAGTAAGAAAACTAGGCGGTAAGCTGGCAGAAACGTTAGCACGCCGGGCGAAATGCCTAGTGATATTTCGTCTGTCTGCGTTCTGAGTTCAAATTTCGCCGAATTCGACTTTGCCTTTCATCCCTTCGGTGTCGATTAAATAAGTACCAGTTACGCACTGGGGTGGATATAATCGACTTAATCCGTTTGTCTGTCCTTGTTTGTCCCCTCTGTGTGTAGCCCCTTGTGGGCAGTGAAGAAATAAGAAAGTAAGAAAACTAGAGTAAAGACCTCTTTTATAGCACAAGTTGTCTGTTTAATGATTTGTGTGGTCAACTAGTAAGATAAATATATATCAAACACAGATGGATGACAATATTAATGGGGCGCTTGATTTAATGTATTTACAATTTTTAATTTTGATCTACGTTTCCGCGTTCGAATAAATCTTAGATTGAGAATACACTTTCATTACTGATAGTTCGATAACATATCTATCAATTGTGGCAATCGATTAATGGAAACAATAACTTTCTCACTAAATCTACGTTACTATATGGCACCAATAGAAAAACAAAAACAAAAAAAAATCATTGTCATCCTCATCAGACAATGCATTGACGGAATCAGTGAAACAATTCCAGGTAAATGCCTTGCGCTTCTTACTTACATTCCACTTCATTTCTGATTTCATATCATGCCGAGATCGATTTTGTGTTTTATCCTTCTGGAAAACGATAAATATATATGCGAGGTCAAGTACTGGATCGATTTAATCGATTTTATCCTTCCTTAAATATGATGATAACGTCGTTGCTATGTTATAAATCAATGTTATCTGGAATTAATTTAATGGGATTTTTTTTCCTTAGGGCCTATTACCCTACTATTATGTTTACTGCTTCAGTAACAACTTAAAATGTCGAGTTTTCTTCAATCTTAAATAATTTTTTTTATCCCTTCTATTTACTTAAAGCAACGGCACTTCGCCATTTTCTGTCTCCCATGATGCACCATTTTTCTCGTTCGATATACATTCTTTTCAATTAATCAATCATTTTCCTCATTTTTACGAGTATATATAAACCCTACTAAGAAGTAATTTAACGGTCATTAAGTTTCGAGTTCTTTCTATTTGAGCCAGCATTGATATTTTATTCTGCTTAGTGATGCTTCCAAATCACTCCAAAATAGATCCATCCTACATTTTAAAGTATAGGAAGTTAGTTTTGCCGTTTAATTTAAAAGGTTAATGTTTTCTTAGCTAAATAAGAAGTTTATTTATGATAGTTGCCTTCATCGGATCTGCTTATATTTTACTAAACGTTTATAACATTTCTTATATCTACCTACCTACCTATCTATCTACCTATTTACATAAACACACGCATATAAATATATACACGAGTAGGAGAGGAAAGTGTCATAATTGGATAGATAGATACATGGTTACTTAAGGATATACGTATTTGGCAAGTAATACCACTTAAGATTAAATTATTATTCATCTTTGCCGTAATAAAAAACCAATCTCTTTTCAAAATTCCACTTCTATATAATACTTTAACTGAAACCATGTGATAATTTGCGTAATGATGTGTAAAGTTTCTTCATTCTTTGCAAATATTTCTCTCATCTACAGAGAGGTTAATTTTTCCTTACAATGCCTGTCTTTAATTATATACTTACCTTTTTACCACTCCTTGTTGGGGAGTTGAATGTAACATCTCTGGCGCAACTTCCAGTCTTACAGCTCTGTTGCGGCAGCACACTCTAATTAATTGTTAGCGCCACCCCACCCCACACGACACTCCACTAATTGATATGCCAGACGTCCTTGATTATTTTCGTGCTTCAGACTCAGTATGAGCAGCTGACATATCGTTCGACTCGTCTCTAATCGCAGCTTCCTATCACAGATGAAAGTAATGAAGAACAAACAATCAGTTCTCCACCTCCAAGATCCTAAGACACTCCGCATTAGTAACCTGGTTTGTATTTCACTGGCTTTACGCTTGCTATTCCTGGAATAACATCATTGTTAGACTGATCCACTCTTGGCAGCGATGAAGACCACTGAAACAATCTGGCATATTTCTCTATGATCTTCAGATAACCAAGTCTCATAACCCACAAACGTGAAGATCTCATTGAGTGCTTACATTTTAACTAATCAAAGAAATACCATTCGATACAATGTCAAGAAAAATCCACTCACTGCCGCTAAATCAGTGTTTTTTTTCCTCAGAATCGATCATTATTGAAAAGTAGCTTCGCGCATTCTATATTTTGCGCGCTAGCCCATGCAAAATGCCAGCACATCTGTCTGCTCTCAAATGAATCTCTACCACCTTTTCAAAAGTTTCCTGCTGACAACCCGCTATATATACTCTTATTGTGAACGTTTCAATGTTTGCGCCCAATTTACATCGATTTCTTGGGAATTCCAACCACGTTTCGTGGTTTTCTATCTTAATAGCTCCTTTATACCATCCAGTATCTAAAGACATAATCAGGAGGAACCACGTCCGGTTTCGGCCCCGACTCCTCTATTGTTTTCAACTCGCCCTTTTTCACACGTTAAACGTTTCCCGTTGTTGTTGTTATTATTATTATTATTATTATGCCAGTTAGGTGTCAGAATGGTTTGCACGGTGGGCTAAATGTTTAGCGGCATTTCGACATACATACATACATACATACATACATACACGAATATATACATACATACGTACGTGCGTACGTACACAATCACACGCACACGATGATACGCATGCACACACACACATACACACGCGCACACACACACAAACACACATACATACACACACACACACACACACACACACACAGAGGCAACAGCATCTCAGACAAACAAACGCGGCTTCTATAACGGAATAAACCAATAGTCATTGAAAAGGTTGCAAGAAGCAACGAATGAGTTTTGATAAATAAAAATAAAACAATCGGATATTTAATCAATTGATGAATCATAAATTAATGGAATTGAACGAGTATGTGTGTGCGTGTGTGTGTGTGTGTGTGTGTATGTGTGTGTGTGTTTGTGTGTTATTATATTGGCATAATGACTCGGCATAGATACAACTAAACTTATTTCAACACACGAATTCACATAAAAAAATCTTGCAAACCAAATACAAAAACGAAATAAATTATTATTGTTGCTGTTGATGTTGTTGGTGGTGGTGGTGGTGGTGATAGTGGTGGTGTTAAGGCAGAATCTTTACGGCGCTGGAATAAATGCTTAGCTGGATTTAAAAAAACTTTTTCTGCTTTAGGTTTTGAGTTCAAATTACTACGAGCTCCATTTTACCTTTTATACTTTCAGGGGCCGATGTAATCGACTTTACTCTTCCCCTAGAAAATGCTAGCCATAAACATTCGAAACAATAACGACTACTACCACTACTACTACCACTACTACTACTACTACTACTACTACTACTACTACTACTACAACTACAGCTGCTGCTGCTACTACTACCACTACTACTGTTGCTGCTGCTGCGACTACTAGTACCGCTGCTGCTAGTACTGCGACTCTTCCTCCTCCTCCTTCTCCTACTCTTCCTCCTTCTCCTCCTCCTCCGCTTCCTTCTCCTACTCCTCCTCCTACTACTACTACTGATGCTGGTGCTGCTACTACTGCTGGTGCTACTACTACCACTACTACTACCACACCTACTACTATTAGTACTACTACTGTTTCCACTACTTCTACTACTACTACTACTACTACTGCTACTACTACTACTACTACTACTACTACAACTACTACTACTACTGCTACTACTACTACTACTGCTGCTACTACTACTACTACTACTACTACTACTACTACTACTATTACTACTGCTACTACTACTACTACTTATAATAATAATAATAATAATGATAATAATGATAATAATAATCAGACACGACAGAGCTGGGACCTATATACACTGGAAGCTATGCCAACATTATGGAATAGCAACAGAAAAAAGATGGTATAAACACACGCCAGAAAAGGTCACAGAAAACGAGAAAGCAACCATACTCTGGGATATGCCAATACACACAGATAGAGAAATTAAGGCAAATAGACCAGATATAGTTGTCAAAGATCATGAAGGAAAAAAATGCCTTCTAATTGATGTTTCAATACCAGCAGATGACAACGTTTCTCTAAAAGAAATGGAAAAACTTTCAAAATACAAAGACCTGGAAATAGAGATAACTCGAATGTGGAATCTAAAAACAGAAACAATCCCTATTATAGTAGTTGCGCCAAGCCAGTTGTTTCCCCGTTATCTCGCATCTTACAACGTTCCGCCAACACAACACAACACAACACAATCGGTTTAGCTTCAAAGAAATTATCAAAGACCATTTTTACCGCTAGCACTTTGGCCACGATGTGTTTGCTACAAGGCATTTCTTGTTTACTAACTAAATCTCTGACCCTATCTCAGTTAATAATCTTCAGAGGTTACAACTTTAGCAGAACTAATAGATTCCCTGTTTAAGTTAGTATTTTATTTAACGTGATTCCGCCATCCATCGTTTAGTTTATTTACGTATGGCTTTCATCTTTCATCTTGTCCTTGATTTAGTCATTAGACTGTGGCCATGCTGGAGCACTTATTCTATTTTAACGCCTGGTACTTATTCGAGCGGTCTCTTTTGCCGAAAAAAAAACAAGTTACGGGGACGTAAACACACCAACACCGTTTGTCAAGCAGTGGTGGTGGTGGGGCCAGCACAGACACAAAGACTTGCGCACACAGATATAAATATATATATATATATATATGTGTGTGTGTGTCTGTCTGTGTGTATGTACGTACGTGTGTGTGTGAGTGTGTACGTGCGTGCGTGCGTGTGTGTGTGAGTGAGTGAGAGAGAGAGAGAGAGAGAGAGAGAGAGAGAGAGAGAGAGAGAGAGAGAGAGAGAGAAAGTTTGTGTCTACCAAATCCACTCACAAGGCTTTGGTCGACCCGAGACTATAATAGAAGACATTTGCCGAATTTGCCACGCAGTGGGACTGAACATGGAATCATGTGGCTGGGAAGGAAACTTCTTAACCACAGAGCCACGCTTGCACCTATAACGTTTTTTTTTTTTTACTTTCCCGTGCCCCAGAACGCTGGTCACTGTGTTTCCCTGAGCTGTGACTGAGATTACAACATTCTTCATGAACAGGGCGCCAGCCCATTGCTGGATACAAAGCCAGCAATTTGGATCTGGCAAATCGATCCCATCCACCTCCAGTACACCACTGGTACTTCATTTTATCGAGTTCGGGGAGAGGGATGAAAGCCAAAGTTGACTCCGGTAAGTTTCGAACTCGGAATGTAAACAGACGGAAGAATTGCTAGCTCACTGCTTTTATTAACCATTATAAGGACCATGAAATGTCGTGCCTCTTAGAGGTTACGTAATCTTCCAGAAATAGAAGCCAAACCTCCTTAAAATGATATATTCGTCCGCTACATCATATGAAAAGACACATTAGATATAATAAAATCTCGGTTCCATGCATGTAAGAAAAAGTTGCTTTTGTCAGCGTTGAACGCTTTTGTTTACAGTGATGACAGATCAGAAAGGACCTTCCCTGAATACCATGAACAATAATTATTGTATTTAATGGTATAAAAGATTGATGGCCATATACGACGCGTCTCAAGTTCAGCAGTGTGTATTCAGGGAAAGAGCTTCAACGGCAATATTAGTTTATGGAAGGCATAACTTCATATATTGGACCAAGCGTGATTTTATTTCATCTATTTATTTGTTCATTTATATCTTTTGAGATACTCTATTGGAGAAAAAGTGCTTCTAATATACCGTCAAATTCCATAATGTAATGCGTTATTCCGGTATGGCGAGTTTACAAATCTTGTCTTTGCAATTCATGTCACCATTTTGCTTTTAATATAAACAATAGAATCAACTAGTATTTTTAATTTTTTTCTACATACTGATCATAGGTGCAGGAGTGGTAAGAAGCTTGCTTCCCAACCATATGGTTCCGAGTTCAGTACAACTACGCTGCACCTTGGGCCGACCAAATCTTTGGGAGTGGATTTGGTAAACGAAAACTAGAAGAAGCTCGTCGTATATATATATATGCGTGTGCGTGTTTGTGTATGTGTGTGTGTTTGTGCTCCTACAACCGATGTTTGTACGATTTTCGTGTGTTTACGTCACCTTAACTTAGCGCTTCAGCAAAGAAACCGATAGCATAGAAAGAATAAGTCTTTGGGTCGATTTGTTCGACTAAAGACGGTGCTACAACATAGCCGCAGTCAAACGACTGAAACAAGTAAAAGATAAAAAGAACGTAGTTATATTAGCGGGCGAAATGCTGTTTTGATATTTAATAAGAAAATAGCCATTAACCTGCAGCTATTTTTTGTGGAGAATTTTGCTTTGTTGAACAATTGCTGGAAGGAACCTGAAAAAAAGTGTTAAGACAAGGAAAGGGGCGATTATGAAAAAATATCGCAAAGCACTACGCTAAAGTATTTTTGGAATCTGTTACAACTTTTGCCATAGTCGTCGTTGTTGGTGCTGTTGGCCGATAGCAGCAGTGAAATTTTGAAGAAAGAATAGTTGCTTTTATTGGAGTGTATTTCCTTTTTGCATCCGCTGTTCTTTCGGTACTTGAAACTGATTTAATTTCTAACCATTTTAAGGTAGTAAGTTGGCAGAATCGTTAGCGCCTCAGACACAGTAGCTACCGCATTATCTTCTGGCTCTTTCGGTTCTTAATTCATACACCGCGGAAGTCAACTTAGTCTTTCATTCCTACGGGGTCGATAAAATAGAATTTCAGTCAAATATGGTCAGTGAAATCAAATGACCTCCACCACTTAAAAATGGCTCGCTTTGTGCCAAAATTTTAAACTATTGTCTCTAATCTTGCTCCTATTGTTGTTATAGATTATTCTATTGATATTGTTATTGCTGCTGGTAAACTTGTCACGCATATTAATTTTTTTGGTATTGGCCACTCGGCTTTTTGTCTTTTGTTTCGACACGCTCTTTTGTTTCGACACGCTCTTTTGTTTTCTCATGAGACATCAGAATACGAAGTGTCTCGGTTTGAGGTCATGATTGCGGATTACACTTGGCTCATGTCGACTTCATTATTTCCTTTCATTTCTGCGACTCTTATATGATAGCCAAAACGTATAGCATTTTGGTTTATTAGTTTCAATCATCACCAATATTTTCTTAGATAGATCCACAAATATTTCCGTGTGCAACAAACACTTCGAAGATCATGGACGTCCTTGTCAAGTTTTCCTATGCAGTATATTTCCGTTTTACAACCTTAGTTTCTTCAGCTTTCGTCATAACTCTGGATTGGTCTCTGTGTAATTTCACTTAGCTCACACTCAGGTTATCAATCACACTGTATCATGCTGAGTGTTGTAATCACAAATTGTTATGAGCTTCCAAATTTAGTATAGCCTTTATGTGACTCTTGTTCCCTGTAACATTCCACCACCACCACCACCACCAACCGTAATATATTGCTGCTTTCTTACCTTCGGGCATTTGACAATCATTATTTTTTTCTACCTGTGCTGGAGCGGATAATTCGGTTATCCTACTTTTTTTCGGTTCGTACATCTGTAAGAAGCCGTTGTTCTGGTGATGTCGCTAACTTATTTTACTGACAACGTCATGACACCGGATCGCATATTGTCAACCTTAATCTATTCTGTAGCCTCGCTTTCACCTTCAAGTGAATTTTGGGACCACGTATTTGCTGAGTTAGCAATTAAAGGAGAATTCGTAACCACTACGCTAGCGTTGTTGTTGTTGCTGTTGCCGTTGTTGTTACTGACATTGATTTTCTTGCATTCGTTGTTCGCCTCTGCGGTTGTAGTTAAGTTGTTGTTGTAGTTGCTGCTTTTGTTCTTTATGTTATTGCATTCAATGATAGATTGCGGTATTTCAGAAGGATTGGTTCAATGCTTTCCTTGACATTAATAATAATGGTTTGCTTTATATAACATAAAAATAATTATATTATGAAAAAGACCAACAATATCAATTCTGGCAGGAACAAAGCAGCGATAACAATAAATAGAAAATGAACTTAGATTATGAAATATGGTGAAAACAAAAGCTGCATTTTTGAAGATTCTTTCGAAAACTTAAACGTTCGTGTATGGAATTCATTAAATATTTTGAACAAAAATGGACGCCATCTTGCTTATTACATGGTATCTTTTAACAACTTCAATGAAATGATATATTTCTATTGTCATTAAAATACACATTAACTAAGCGCAGGTATATGTAAACGGAAATATATGGATACATACGTATCTATGTATGCATAGTCGTACATATACAGTCACACGTACAGACACACACAAATGCGAACTAATAGAGAGACAGATAGATACGTAAAAGAGCATATGCAAGGGAGCGTATGTATTTGTGTTATGTGCGTATATGTGTGCACATATATGTGTGTGTGTGTGCGTCTATCTGTGCGTCTATCTGTCTATCTGTTCGTATGCATATATAAGCATGTATTTTGTATATTCACATGCAGACGGCTGTGTACGTATATGTATGTCTATGTATGCCTATATGCACGGATGCATGTTTATGTACACGTATATGTTACCATGTGCAATTATGCACGAGAATGTTTGTGAACAAGTTTGGGAACAAATTTACAGGCAGGTGTTTAATAAATATACATTTATCTATGCTGAGCAAAGAGACAACACGGATAAACAACAGGCCATTTTCTGCAAAGCGGATCAACTAGTTTTAGAAGTGCTTACTTCATTTGAATTGCAATGAGGGTGAAAGGAGAAAGTGGCAGAGAGAGAGAGAGAGAGAGAAGTGTATATTTAATGAAGGAAATAATCGACTCTAGGTTCGGGATATTTATTAAAAATGTAAAATACAAGAATTACACATATTCATACACATATATACTTGTATATATATATATATATATATATATATATATATATATATATATATATATAGGGTGCGGTGAATAATTTGTTGTCTGAAATACTAAAGAGTAAATGTATTCAATACAATAGCTATTGGCTTCAACTACGGGCTCCAAACAGCTTCGGAATCTCCTGCAACTCTTCTCGACGGTCTTCTTGTTTAAGGTGGTGAATGCTGCCAAAATCAATGCCTTCAGTTTCTCTTTGGTGTAACGAGGAGTTTTGTTGGTCTCTCGCTGAACTGCGCCCCACACATAATAATCAAGGGGGTTGGAGTCTGAGGAGTTAGGTGGCCAGATGTTAGGGGTGATGTGGTCCCACAAATTGTCTCACAGCCTCACTGGGTAATCCTCTTTGTGTGGCATGGGGCTGAGTCTTGTTGCCAGAGATAGGGTCTTCCAGCAGCCATTCTCTTGACCCCGAGCAGCACTAATTCCTCCAGGCACTTAACGTAGGTGGCCGTGTTGAATCTTAGGGCGTGTGGCAAAAAGAATGGGCGCATGACATCATCATCACTAGTGATCACTCCAAACAACATGATGTTTACTGGATGTTTGATTTTTATCATACACGTACATGTTTTGGGGACACGGCAATCACACGGATTGACACCCAAATACTCTGAAGTGTTCGTATTGAAGCTTCCGGTACGAATACCAAGCAGTACAGTAATTTCTGGCAGAGTGAATTGCTTCATGGTGCTGTTTTTCTCACAGACGGTTTACAACTGACGCTACTATACTGTGTTGACGACAAAATGAAAAACAAACAATGCACATGTGCGAAATTAAAAGCATCATATGGCGACAATTTACCCATCGTACATTTTAGATACATATATATAGATATACGTACATACATATATAAATGTTTGTGTATATATATATATATATATATATATATATATATATATATATATATATATAGAGAGAGAGAGAGAGAGAGATAGATAGATCGATAGACAGATAGATAGATATATATGAATATATATATATATATATATATATATATATATATATATATATATATATATATATATATATACATATCTATCTAGCTAGCTAGCTACACACACACACACACACACACACACACACACACACACAGAGAGAAATAATCGATAACATACACAATCACACACAGCCCTATATAATGTATGGTCTATTTCTTTTGAATGACCCACGATAATTGACTAACTCAATGCCACAAATAAGTTACAATGTAGATTTTAACTTCCCATTTGCAGAAAGAAAAATGAAGTTATCTGTTTAGTTTCTAGTGTTTATAGGTTTATCAATGAACAAAACCCATCTAGTGCCTCTGAATACAATGGAAGTTTATGACCGTTTTTAGAATCTAATAATTAGGTCACAGCGAAAGTGATCACTGCAATATGCATAACACTGCATGCGGTCACAACATGATGAATATATTAATGAATAATGCAACATACATCGATGTTTAGATAAAATGAAACGGATTGAAAGGAAGAGATACGTTGATAAGCATGCAAATAAAGCTTCTGTGTGTGAATAATAAATCGATTTGAACTACTAGACTAGCCAATTTCTTTAATATTTATTTGTAAAAGTGTCTACATTTTCCAAACATCTCGGAACTAGTGTTTATGTACTTAAGGAAATTCTGAAGAATTTTAAGCTGATGCTTATTCCTACGCTGTGTGACTGAACGCATAACATGTGGTTGGGAGGCAGCCTTCCTACAACACAGCCATTCCAGCTATGTCTATGAAATATAATTCGTATAAAATCTATAATTAATAACAAATGTAGATAATATTATTTTATTCTTTTACTTCTTTCAGTCGTTTGACTGCAGCCACGCTGGAGCACCGCCTTTAGCCGAGCAAATCGACCCCACCAGGACTTATTCTTTGTAAGCCTAGTAATTATTCTATCGGTCTCTATTACCGAACCACTAAATTACGGGGATGTAAACACACCAGAATCGGTTGTCAAGCGATGTTGGGGACACACACAGACACTCAAACATATACACACACACATATATGTCCCTAACTTCGAAACGCGGAGTAGATAAAGCAGGGGAAAACTGATGAAAGGAATGTTCTTTATGTTGCCTTTCTCGTTTCTCTATTTATTTATTTCGTTTGTCGAAAAAAATTTCGTTTCTATGTTTTTGTTTTTATATTTTCTCATTTCTCGATTTGTTCACGTTTTTTCTATGTCTTGTTCCCATATATGCATGTATATATGCATATATATGTAGGTATGTACATATATGTTTGTATATGTGCATATATTTATATTACTATTATTATTATTATTATTATTATATATATACACCTTAAACTTCTTTCAGTTTCCACTCAGAAGGCTTTGATCAGCCTAATACTATAGTAGAAGACACTTGCTGAAAGTGCCACGCAATGGGACTGAACTCGGAACCATGTGTTTGGTAAGTAACCTACTAACCGAACAGTCACGCATACGCTTTATAGAATCTTAGATTTTATAATCTTATCACAGTATCCATTATCAAAATCAAAATAAACTCTTATTGTGATACCTCTTGTCTTCCTTTTTAACTTACTTCTAATACCACCACCACCACCACCACCATCATTACCACTACTACTACTACTACTACTACTACTACTACTACTACTGCAGCTGCTGCTGCTGCTCTAGTAATTGATGAAGATTTGTCCCTTGCTATTTGATATTTGGAATAATGATCTAGTGACTTTTAACCTTCACACAAAATTATCTGCCGTATTGTCCGGCACACCTATTCATTAACACTTTGAAATTCCCCGTTCTACAGTCATGATATTTACATTAATTCTCCTACAGTGCTTCGCTCCCTTCGCCCCTATATATTCATTTGATATTATCTTCATTCATTTCTCATAAAAAAGATTCACATTCTCCGTCGTTTTGCAGTGTTAATCTTTATAAACTCTTATTCTTCATATACTCCAAACGAATCTAGTTTTTATCTTGTTGTGAGGTCACCATACTACACACATATGTTTGTGTTGCATGTTCTCGGGGTACTTTATCAGACGTGCAGTCATGGTGGATATTCTGGTCTTTGTATATTTGTACCCCAGTTCACTCGCATGGCATGCGCCGCTCTGTTACTCAATAACAGTTATGAGAATGGTTTCAAAGTTTTGGCACAATCCCAGCAATATTCGTTGGAAGAGGGATGTAAATTGATCAGATCGACCTCAGTGCTCAAATCATGCTTATTTTATCGACCCTTAAACGATTAAAGACAAAGTCAACCTGAAAGGAATTTGAAATACAGCAGTAGCAGCAGTGGTAATAACAACAACGGCAACAACAACAGCAGTAACAACAACAACAACAACAACAACAACAGCAACAATTATAATAAAAATGATTTCAAATGTTTGCCATGTTTCCCACAAGGGCAGCTTTAGGGAGGGTATTAAGTCGATTATATCGACACCAGTGCATAACTGGTACTTATTTAATCGACCCCGAAAGATGAAAGGCAAAGTCGAATTCAGTGGAATTTGAACTCAGGACGTAGCGACGGGTGAAATATTGCCCGATGCGCTGGACTTGACAGAGCAAAAAATTAGTACCAATATAAACCGGAAGGCATCATCGAAAATATAAATGCAAAGATCCTATTCGATTTTATGATTCAGTGCCACCATGAGATATGAGAATAGGAAACCAGACATAGTCTTAATTGAGAAAGAAAACAAACGATGCTGGATCATATATATAGCATGCCCAGCTGACAACAAGGTATGCGATAGGGAAGAAGGAAAAGTCGAAAGATATGAGAGGTTAGCTTGGGTGGTTAAGCAATTGTGGTCGATGAAAAAGGTGGTAGTGGTACCAATAATTGTCGGAGCCCTGGGAACAGTGAGCAAAAATCTCGCGAAGTACACGGAGCAAATAGAGGCTGCAATAAGGGTGGAGCACTTACAGAAAACAGCACTGCTTGGAACCGCTCGAAGGTGCTTGAAAAATAAGGGGTGTTACCTTAGTTCACTGGTAGTGAACAGCTGACACTGTAATACATTTCCAGCGTCAAAAGCTGTGCAAAGCAATGATAATAATAATAATAATATTAATAATGATAACAATAATAATAATAATAATAATAATAATAATAATAATAATAATAATAATAATAATAATAACAATGATAATAATAATGCCATGCTGTAATACCATGCAGTGGCTCTCATGACTTCTCTGTTTTGTCTTGGTATAAAAGACGGGCTACAGCAAATGTTCTACTCAATAACACAGATTTACTTAGCAATTGCTTGACCTTAACCAGTTGATCGTGTCCGTTAGTGGCTGACGATGTGTGCATCTCTGATCACGAACAGAAGTAGTTGGGATAGCATTATAGCTGTATCTTGTGAAGTATTCATTTGGGGTTTGACGAATTCACCTCTGGAAACATGGATGTTTCGTTCTTCATCTTTAAAAAAAACCTTATTATTGTTAAACCTATCGGCAGCTTTTCAGATACTAACTTTGTGTTCAATGCCGTAAAATGCAGAGGGAAGCTCTTTGATCTAGTAAAATGACCGCAACGATACTACGAATATATATAGACAAACAAAAGTCACCTGGCGAAGCACATCTGCACTAGATATTGTACCACAACCAGTTCTACAGAAACTCACTCGCGTGGAACCGATGCATGGTGGGTCGAAACAATCGTAGGGATTAATAAGGAAACTCGCAAATTTCATTTTGTCTTTCTCTCATATTTTATATCCTCGAAAGACACGAAGGAATTCCTGAAGAAAATATAGTGGCACTTATATTCATACTGTCGATGGTCCCAGGTAGCCGAAGGCAGTGAACCTGCTCTAAAACGTAGACTGCCCAAACTTAAGATTATACATACATACATACATACATACATACATACATATATATATATATATATATATATATATATATATATATATATATATATATATATATATATATATATGTATGTATAATTATATATATGTATAGATAGATAGATATGTATAATCTTTATATTATATATAGTAATCACCCCCAAATCACCCCCAGAAAAAGAAAGACCAGCATAAAAATACAACAACGTGAGCACGTGGTACATGTAAAGTATCAGCAGACGCTCAGAGAAGGAAAGAAAGGTGGTTTTACGTTTCGAGAAAAGTTTTTCTTCAGAAACACGTGACAGAGGAAAGTGCAATAGAGAATGAAGGCGGAGGAAGAAAAATCACCAATGATTTACATGTGTTTACATTTTGTATTATATATATATATATATACATTGAGTATTTTGCAGGATATCTTTCTTTCCTGAAAGACTTAAATGATTTCCTATGCTCTCGAGAATAATACAAAGTACATGTACAAATTTCGAAAATGCATGTACACCTGACTCATTTCAAACAGTACTGTGAAAATTCATAATAAATTTAAACCGAGTATGCATAGTGTAACTAATTAGGAAACGAAGCAATTACCTTCGCTCTTTAAAATGGACGATAGGATAGAACGTTATACCGCCTACACATTGACATTTCATGAAATTAACATAATCCTAATTTCTTGGGATTATATTCATTTGACCCTAAATGCAAGCATATTAACCCTTCGCAACCCCAACTAAATAAGGTTACCATGTATGCACTAAATTCTACATTAATGTTATAATGCTCTCGTATAGCTTTCTACCCGACGTTCAATAATAATTCTTATGATTAATTACTTTGGTGACATATAATAAATATAACTGTAAATTCATGCAATTTCATACCATGGAATGTTACTCATCTGTTGCTATTTTTCTCTTGATACTGAGATATCGTTGTTATTATTACTGCTTAAGATATTGATATTATTACTCACTCTAACATGTCGTTTTTTTTTTCTAACTACAGCGTTGATGATATTTTTTAATAGTAATTGTGTTTAAGTGAATTCGAATTGCCCTGATTATTTTGGCATTGCTTAACGCGTGGAGACACGTAATGCAATTAATTCGCTAGCGACGGTTGTCTGTTTAAGTGTAAACGTTTACAAAAAAGGTGTTATATACCTTACCGGAGAAAATATAACACATTAAGTAGAGCCTACGTATCATTGCATGTATACAAACAAACGCACACACTGTGAAACACAACACTCTGCTGTTCTATGCAACATTGCAGCAGTTTACACTATTCTGTTCTACACTGCATATCAACGCATTTCATTACACAGTATTGTACAGCGTGGAAGCACGTTAGATAGTGGTTCGGTTTACCACATTCACAATCGTTCGATCGTGGCTTCGATTCCCCGAACGGCCGCACGTTGTTCTCCTGAGCAAACCATTCCATTTCAAGTTGCTTCAATGCACTAAACTTTAAAAGGGTAACCAAGCGGCGGACTAGCCTTTCCATCAGGGGCAATGTTGGCCTACTCGCTAGCCTCTGGAGTGGCAACATTCAAAAACCAAAACGCTGCAAGGTGCATTTTGACCTATCATATCTAAAAGCATCTGATAATCGGGTCCATCACCTGGTCACATATTAAGCGGTTTAAAACTACCTTGTATGCTTCTCTTGCTACTTTACACAAGCCCATAGAACAACAATCTACCATATAGACAATGAAGGGTTACTGAAAAGTTCCTTGCTTTCGGTAAAATGAAATACAGGAGGATTAGTTAATTATGGTTTTATTCAACATATTTCCCAGGGGTGCTGAAAAGTTACTTGCTTTGGGTAAAAGAAAATACATGAGGATCAGTTAATTATGATCTTATGCAACACATTCCTCTCTCAGACACACACACACTTATTGTAGCGGCCTTTCAGTTTTCTAAGCCCTATAAAAGAATTTGGACGAGTAAGCATCCAACCAGGCCTTTCGCCATAAGCTTGAAGCGAGGAACTTATCAGCACATTCACCTAAACATTCCATGTACTACGCAACACTTTCACTCGGCTTGCAAACAGTTATTCAAAAACAGTGGTAATTAACTGGCCGAGAACACTACAGCGCTCTGAATATGACGCTGTACCGTTGAGGAGTTCAAGGTCGGCAGTTTGAAGAGAAAGGCAGCAGTCGATTACATCATCTCCTGATCAGCGGGGTGGCATCACCTGAAAGCTAAAGCGATACAAAACTTTTTGTGACTAGCGATGCATACCAAGATTCTTTAGACTAGTCAATCGATCTCGAGATCATGATATGTGTGTGTGTATCTGTGTGTGTTTGTGTGTATTCATTTGTGTTAAAGTTACCATTGGTTTCATGTTAACGAATGCCTCAACTATTATCAAACCTAACATGGAAAATTCGGTGTTCGTCTCTATTTAATCCAAAATGAAGACGATCACTAATACTCCCTGCGATAGGCTTGATAATTGTTGAGGTATTCTTTAACGTGAAACCAAATGGTAGCCTTAGTACACCAATAAAGAATCTCTATTCAACAGGTACAGTGTTTGAGCATTCATTCTCATTGTTCGATATTTACGTTTATTTGATGGATTCTCTTGCCGTGAATGATAAACGAGGGTTCAGAAAAATAAAGCTGTAACCATGTTCTATGGACACGAATGTGTCTCTTGAGGTCTGCTGGTGCATTTCAAACTTTTGGAAAATGGAAGAAGTCGAAGACTCAGTTTGCCCGAGTGCTTGTGGATCATTTACACCGTGTTTTCTTGAGTGGATGGAAGGCCTGTTTTGCCCTGTGCTACAAATCCACAAGGGCAGGTAAGGTTTTCGTTTAGGAGAGCAGTGTGTTACCAGAGTCCCTTCTTGCTTGTACGAAGTTGGTCCCGATGTTGGAATCGACATCGCTGAAATCTTTGGTCTTAGGAGAAGCAGGACTGGCGCTAGGTCCTGCGTCCTGGAGTATGTATGTATGTATGTATGTATGTATATATGAATGCGTGTAGGAATAGATATGTATATCTATACGTATATGTATATATATACGTATATGCATAAGTACAGTAATCTCTCGACTATCGCGGATGTCATGTTCCAAAACAACCCGTGATAGATGAGAATCCGTGAAATTGAAACAGTACTTTACTGTATATTTTTACAATTTGGACTATTTATTTTATTATAAACGCAAATCAACACCACAGAGGAATCGAGGTAATCTTGACTGCTAAACCGCGATATGACGAGAGATTAGAGTATACGAATATATATACATATATATATATATATATGCATATATTAGCTCTATGTCAGGCTATGTATTTATATTTTAACATCGTTTTTAGTATTCTTTTCTACTCTAGGTACAAGGCCCGAAATTTTTCGTGGAGGTTGGGTCAGTCGATTAAATCGATCTCAGTACACAGTTGGTATTTAATTTATCGACCTTGAAAGTATAAAAAGCAAGGTCGACCTCGGCGGAATTTGAACTCAGAACAAACAGACAGATGAAATACCGCTAAACATTTCGCCCAGCGTGCTAACGTTTCTGCCAACTCGATGCCCTACATAGCTTTTTAATATTAAATCTCCTCAACCAGCGTTTTAACGATTTTTTCATAACAAATATTTCTCGAACAATTAGAACACATTTACTGAATATATTAATTGCTATTTATTTTGCTGACTACTTTAGGATGAAAACTGTCGCCCTTCATTCACTGGCAAAGCTTCGTTACTAAATATATGTGTGTATGCATGTCTGAGCATTAAATACATATATAAGTGTGTGTGTATGTATATATATATATATATATATATATATATATATATATATATATATATATATATATATATATATATATATATATATATATATATAAATATATACATAATATATATATATATATATATATATATATATATATATATATATATATATATATATATACATAAATATATATATATATATATATATATATATATATATATATATATATATATAATACATATTCATTTAATGTTCATACCTGCATACACACACACACATTATATACGTATATTTGTATATGTATATACATGTGTGTGTATACACGTGTACATATATATATATATATATATATATATATATATATATATATATATATATATATATTAGTATATAAGAATATTGGTATATATATATATATATAGGCGTATATACATATATGAGTATATAGGTGTATATATTTATATGCATGTGTTTATATATGTATAAATATATTTACATACGTATACACATATCTATTTATATATATATATATATATATATATATATATATATATATATATATATATATATGTATGTATATATATGCACATATATATATATATATGTGTGTGTGTGTGTGTGTGTGTGTGTGTGTGTGTGTGTGTGTGTGTGTGTGTGTGTTGTATATATGCAATGCATGCTTATATGTATGGATATATATATACGTGTACAGTTGTAATCAACTCTCCATGTATACAATCAGACTTAAGTGAACACATGTTTTGTATCGACTCATTGTATATCGGAAGCAATAGTGATTTACAGGAATTGTGAATTTCTTTTCCGTGACATTAAGTAATACTTAACCTGGCGAAAAGAGGGCGAGAAAGATGTTTTTCGTTCTTCTTTTCTTTCTATTTTTATTGTCCTTTCGTAGTGGTGGTAGTGGTGATGGGTGAGTTTATAAGGGTCAATACGCATGAGAGTGAGAGAGTGGAAACGAGGGTGAGCGGGGATAGATCCTATAAGTTATTGGAAGCTGGTACATAATGGAAGGTAATACATGTCCAAACAGCACTTCTTCAACGTATCATAATTAACAAATGCTTGTTCTTCGGAACAATATACCAGGAAAAGGGAGTCGGAAATGAGAAAGAGAGACGGTGACAGAGATGGAGAGAGAGAGAGAGACACACACAAGGACAGAGAAAAAGTAGACAACCATCGGAGACAGGGAAACAGAGAGAATGAGACAGAGAAAGAGAGTGAGCTGGATAGTCTGAAGAGACGGAAATAATGAAAATAGGAATAAAAATAGAAGTAAAATGGAAGGAGCGAGACAATATGTTTTGGAGAATGTGATAAATAGAGCAACGGGGAGTAGACGGAGGAGAAACAGGGATAGTGAGATGGGGTTTTCGAGTTAATGACATTTACAAACTGGAGAGAAAGTGAATGAAAGTTAGACAAATTAGAAAGAATGAGAGATGATTTTGAGAAAGAAATATAAACGATTTGGACAGTACATGAGAGAGACTCGGAAAGAGAGAAAGTGAGACAGACAGACAGACAAGGCAGGCAGGGAAAGAGGGAGAGAGACAGAGGAGGGGCGTTTGACTTGCAAAGCCACTGAAAGAGAGAGTTTGAAATATTGACAAAAGAACGGAAGAGTGGCATTGATGACAAAATTGAGATATATGAGAGAGAAAGAGGAGAAACGACTCGTGATTGTTGGAGAGTGATGTAGAGGTCAGAGAGAAGGAAACATAGAAAAAAAAATAGTAAGGAAGATTAAGAGAAATGAGGAGAGGTAATCAGCATGAGTGCAAGTGGGCTGTGAGTGAGAGAAAAAGAGGAACAAGTGTATAAAGCAGAATGAGAAGGAAGACAATAAAAGAATGAGTTAGTAAGGCAATAATGTCTGACTGATGAAGGTAAAGGAATAAAAGAAGTTGAGGAAAAGAGACACAGAAAGAGAGAAAGAGGGAAAGTAACAGTAGAAGAAAAAGAGAATTCAAAAAGACAAATGTATGGACTTTATAAGAGCGTGGTAAATAGAATTACGGAGCAAGAGATGGCAGGAGAGTAATGAAAGAACTAGAAGGATAGTATAGAAAGTTTGAGGGGAATGAAAGAGAAAAAGTACGAGCGAGCAGAGAGGTATTAAGTGACCCAGTGAGAGAGCGAGAAAGAAAATGATAGACGAATAACGGTGGGGATTTTAAAGACCCCGGTGGATAGTAAATACGTTGTAGAAAATAAAGAGCTTTATAGTGAAAGGGAGAGAAAGCGGAAAGGTGAGAAATTAGGGTATTAAGTTAAAGAAAAGGGGCATGAAACAGATAAATAAAGGATATGAGAGGGACTACTAAAATTAAAGATATACAATGAGAAATAAGAAAGAAAGGAGTTTGAGTTGAACTTGAGAAATAATAAATGTTTAATGTGGAAGAAAGAGAGAAATAACGAACGAATAAGAATGAGAATGAGAGAGGGGGAGAAGAGGTATGTAGCGGGAGATGAGTGAGCTTGGACAATCAAATGAGGTATACAAAAAAAAAAAGAAAAAGGCATGATCGAAATAATTACAACCTGAGAGAAATAGATGGAAAAAATGAAATGAACTCACACAATGCAACAATGAGAGAGAGAGGGAGAGAGAGAATGAGTGGGGGGGAGAGAAAGAGAGAGGAGGGAGAGAGGGTGATAAAGAAGGAAAGGAAGAGGGTGGTTGAAAGTGACTTTGTATGGATGGTAAACAGAAAAAGACAAACGGCGCATGCCCGTACAACATGTCTCAACATTATATGTTGACACGCACTCAAACGGTTTGTTAACACAGCGCAGTTATTGATTACACATTTGTACAGGTGATTAATACAAAAACACAGACACATAAGAGAACACACTTATAAATGCACACAATCACAGAGACACCCATTAATAAATACACATATCTATATCAATACATACATACATATATATATATATATATATATATATATATATATATATATATATATATATATATATACATATATATATATACATATATATATATACATATATATATACATATATGTATATATATATATATATATATATATATATATATATATATATATATATATATATATATATATATATATACACACATACATACACACACACACATACATACATACATACATACATACATACATACATACATGTGTATGTATGCATGCGTTTTTTTCTAATACAATATACACTTGTAGCTTCTCTGTGGAAATCAAATTTGTTTATCTTCTTATGGGTTCATAAAAAGATAAAACTGGTTGGTTTCTTATCAACTTTCACCATCATCAGAGACAGAAAACGCGACAACTCTTTAAAGCAAAGTTACTAGTCAATTGCTATTTACAATGTGAACAAAAAATTACAAAAACAAAAAAAAACAAAAACAAAGAAATGAAAAAAGCCTCACCTAAAATGGTGTTTATTTTGCCACAGCTAAATAAAGCGGTACAATATAGCTTCTAATCTCTTCATGGCCAGATAGACTGGGATTAATTTCAATAGGTCCTTGTCATTTTACACTTTCATCGGAGAACGAATATTTATTTTGTTTCACGCTAAACTTAGCAACTTAGCAACTTATATATATATATATATATATATATATATATATATATATATAAAACCATGGCACAAGTGAATTCGTCAGTCTAATTTTGATGACAATGGCAGGTCAGAGTCTGTAGATTGACTCTTCAATTCCTGTATGAAACTAGGCTACTTCAGTTAGCTAGTTTTGAAACGCAAAATATGACCCAAAAAAAACCTAGTTACCTTCTGTATATACAAAAGTTGGGGTGGAACACTAATATATGGCATAAAAATCGAATTCTTCTATCATTCATTCTTTTAATATCATGGAATATTCATCATGAGAATAAGCTTTTGACCTAGAAAATTTCTAACTTGTGAGCTAATAATCTCACTGTGTTCTACACAACATTTTTATGATAATTAAAACTGTACAATATACATTCAGCAGTGAACACATTATTATTCTTATATGATATATGTGTCAGCATAATTACTGTTATGTAAACTTGTATAGATACTTCAGCTCAGACTGTCTGTGTTTCTCTGTTTTCTCAAACAAGCCCCTTCTCTGTTGTTGAAAAGAACCTTTGAACCAGAACAAAACATAGGTACATTTATATAATAATCTGTTTCTTCGTTCGCCTGTTATACATTAGTTAGTTAAAGAGGTGGAGGTGAAGGTGGAGTGAGTGAGAGGTTGAATAATAGTGAGAGAGAGAGAAATGAAAGAGTGAAGAAAGAAGAGAGGAAAAGTAGAGAGAGGTGATTAATATTAACACACTAAGAGAGGCGGTGAGCTGGCAGAATGGTTTGCACGCCGGGCTAAAATGCATAACGGTGGTTTGTCTGCCGCTACGTTCTGAGTTCAAATTCCACCAATGTCGACTTTGCCTTTCATGCTTTCGGGGTCGGTAAAATAATTACCAGTTGAACACTGGGGTTGATGTAATCGACTCATCCCCACCTCCTCTAAGCTGTCCTTGTAAAAATTTGAAATAACATTAATACACTTAGGCCAAATGTTCACTTGGTCAGCTAAATGTTGAAGAGAGGAACGAGAGAATAAGACGACGAAAGAAAAAGAGGGGGTGAGAAGTGTGTTGGGGTGGAGAAGGAATACCTCTTACGTTGTTAAAATGTCAGCTGAAGAGAAAGGTAGATAGAGAGAGCTGGACAGGTCAGGTAGATATATTGAGAAAGAGAGAGAGAGAGAGAGAGAGAGAGAGAGTGTGTACGACAGAGTGCAAGAGAGAGAAGCAGATAGTGGTGGTGTGTTGATACGGAAAAGTTGTTTTTATTTTAACTAATTTTATTTTTTTATAGCGACCTTTGCATACGCATAAATGCAATTATTTATCGTCTGCTCGCTTTTAAAAAATGATATTTGTTTATAAAAAGGGTTAATTTAGCCTAAGATCTGGATTCACAAGGAACACAGTTGCAAGCTGATCAAGAAAGGATGCGCAGATATAGAGAACGGATCAGAGAGGAAGAACGAGAAGATACAATAAAGGAGGTAAAATTCAACACCGATGGAGACATGAAGAAATCAATGTAGACGAATATCAAGAATATTTAAAGAAAGCGACACTATGAATGCTATGAAAATGCAAATGATCCCTTTTTTTCTTAATTTTTACAATAAAAATTCAAATTCTTTCTCCCCTAATTGTTTCCATTCCGTGGAATTTACATGGGTCCTACTAGTAAATACATCTTATATTTGTAGTCAGTCGTCTTGACTATGACTTTCCATGGCTTTGGCATCACGTGATAAGTATTCTCCATACTGGTCGGTTTTTCGAGTGGTTCTCTCATTTATTATGACCAATTCCTTTCCACTTCCTATTTCTCAGTCTTCATCTTCTATGGCTTCTTTTCCCCTTGCACTGCAGAGAGTAAATATCTTGTCTGGTGAGTCTGCTGTTATACATCCTGTGCACGTGTCCCAACCAACGTAAATTTCTATCAATAAGGAATTTCCATCATTGGAGCCAGATCCAGCACGCCGTAGGATCTCTTCATTCCCGACCTTGTCACAGACAGTGATATTCATAATTTATCTCATCATATATGTATGCAACTTGTCTACTTGAGCTTAATAAACTGTCCAGTTTTGGCTCCATACAACAAGTATATACCTTACTATACCTGCTATACCTTACATTTGACACGTATAGAAACATAATTAGTTTCTACAGCCTGTCTGCAGCCTGCCAAATGATGCTCAGGCTCTGCTCGTTCTGTATGTGATTTCTTGTTCCAGTGATACATTATCTGAAATGGTGCTGCCTAGTTATCTACAGTACACTAAGCCAACCTGCAGGTTCTCCACAGGTTAGTAAAGGCATTTGGTTATTCTGATGTAAATTTTTCAGCTACACTCTCATGCAGCTCTGGTAAATTTATCTACCAGTTTCTGCATATCTTCAGTGATGTGGACAACCAGTGCACTATTATCAGCGAACAACACCTGCATCTACTGCACATAAATACATATTTATGGAATATTGTCGTCTTAAATTGCCTAAATACAAACGTACAGGATTGTCATATTTCGTAATGGAACAAAATATTTAATTCTGAGCTGTTAATATGCTCAGTAAATATGAATATTTCATTTAAAATCAGTTAAAAGAGACAAGAACGTGCGAAAACTTTGAAATAACTTCGTATAATCTCAGATTATATTTGAAGAATCTACAAATCAACCTGTAGTTTGTGATGCTTTTGCTAAGGCTGCGATGGTTTTTAAGTAATACTTTTGAAAGGAAAACGTGTTTTCAGGAAGAGAATGGTTATATTTGAAATGCTTTTGTATATAGATATCAACGGAAAAGAAAAAAATATTCAAAACTAATTTAGTGTTTAGTATTTTCGTCTTTACTGAATTAGCTTAAATTTCAATGATAGAGGTTTGTATTTTTGGTTAAAATCTATACTCTTGTTTGTAGAAATAATGTAAATGGCTGCAAACGAAGAATTTAGAGAATTTCAAAATATAAATTATAAAGTATCATATCTGTATAATATCCCTCACATCATTAGTTTTCCTTAAATGTGCACAGATTAATATGGTTTTCTGTGACATAGCATTGTCATAGAAACAATATCTAAAGATATTCACAGAAAGGATTGACTAGACAAACACTCTAGAGGCACAACAGAGACACAATGCATTAAAAATTGTAAAAATAGACTATAGAGGAGGAACATTCCAATAAAAACTGTATTATTCAATGCAAGCACACCAGGTGTGTCGTTATTATCATATCGTGTGAAATGCTGTGGAGATCATTTGCCCAGTGGATAGTAATGAATATTTAAAGACATGTCGAAAATTATATATTTCGTAAGCTAAAGCAAGTGGACAGCTGTTTTTATTGTAGCAGCAAACATGGCAAATTTGATTTTGTAGTCTGTGACAATGACAAGAAATAATTCACCTTTGAGGTAGATCAACTCCTCGACTGATGTTATCATTTAGAATTATAATAATTAGTTCGAGGCCCGTGGCTTTGCTAACGGCAAAAGGAAAAAAGTTTAAAATTAGATTAGTTGTTCATAGTAAATGTTACCTGTAATATAAAACACATCCAATTTAAATACAAAGTCTTTGAAAGAAATAGAAATTTATAAGCTTTACTTTCACTTTCACTTTCAGAATAATAGACGCTATATTAGATGCTTTTTAATTGGTTAAATTATCAAACGTTAAGTTGTTACTCTCAGTGAAGATTTAATAACGAACTGATTTATTATTGTTTAACCAAAACAAAAAAAAACAGCCTTCATTTAAAAAATATTTTATAATATATTTAGCAAACTCAGTTTATACATTGTCCAATATTTACATTTACTTCAAAAAACTTCTCCACGAACAACGTTCGGTCAATGTTCTATATTCACTATTATTTTATACTTTTATTTATTTCATTTATTTTACTGCGTCCGTGCTGGAGCAATGCTTTGAAGTGTTTTCTGTCGAACAAATCGACCACAGGTCGCATTTTTTTAAGCCTTGTGCCCGAACCGCCAACATATATATATATATATATATATATATATATATATATATATATATATATATATATATATATATATATATATATATATACATATATATATATATATATATATATATATATATATATATATATATATACATATGTGTGTGTGTGTATGTATGTATGTATGTATGTATATACGACGAGCTTCTTTCAGCCTCTCAGTTTCCGTCCTATCAAATCAATTCACAAGAATTTGGTCGGCCCGAGGCTATAGTACAAGACATCGTCCCAAGGTGCCACGTAGAGCCACGTTGTTGGGAAGCAAACTTCTTAACACAGAGCCACAGCTGCACGTATTGTGTTATGTTTTTTTGTTTTTTTTTCAGGCTGAGCGGTTGAATTCTCTCATGTCCCTTATGCTCTTAGGGTTGTTGAATCACCCACTCAACATTTAGCAACATATGGGAACACTGCAGTTGGAGGCTTTGAATTTTGTCCTTGACTCTTATTTATCAACATAGCAAAACCAGTTCCTATAGAAAATGACAATCTTCATAGCATTATTACCAACCTACCAAGGCAACAGCTAGCAAATTCGTTAACACGCCGGACAAAATGGTTAACGGAATTTCGTCCGTCTTTACATCTAAGTTAAAAGTCTGCCGAGGTCGACTTTGATTTTCATCCTTTCGGAGTCGATAAATTAAGTACCAGTTGCGAACTGGAGTCGATAAATTAAATACCATTCGCGAACTGGAGTCGATCTAATCGACTGGCCCTTTACCCCAAAATTTCATGCCTTGTACCTATATTAGAAAGAATTATTAGCCAACTACCAGTGTCATTCTTGTTAAGTTTGCTAACAGTCACTAAATTGCTAGTTGAATTGAGTACTGTGTATCATAGGACCACTCCTGTGATCATTTTTGTGGCCTAAGTTTACAGAATCGTTTCTGGAGCACTTATCTGGTTTTTGATGTTGTGAAATGGTAAATCACATTTAATGAATTAAAAAATTCTCTTCATTAAAAAGTTAATTTGTTTTCTTCTGCTATCAAGTCTATGCATCATAGTGTAATTACATTATCAACAAACTTTTTATTAATAATTTCACTATTTATTTGATAAGTGTTGTCATAAATTTGTAGCTAAAATAATTGCTGGAAAAGTTCATTTTTATTTTTCGCTGTGAGTTACCAGATCAGCCTCAACGAAGTGAATTTCCTTGGAAATCGCTATTGAGAAGGACGGATTCATAATGGCAACTAGGAAAGCGGTGCCAGTATCACAAATATTTCGAATCCTTCCCGCTCCTAGTTCCAGAATCCTACTTTCGTGGTAGATTAACTGACTAATGCAGCAATATTGTTGTAGTTTAAACAATTGGGAAATCTTACATGTATCTAGATATACGAAATTTTGCATTAACCTAAAGAGAAGACCATTGTAAGCTTGTATTAATTACTGAAAATCGTTCAGTTCTACGAATTACTGAAAGAATTTGTCAAATGTCTGTACTGATGTTTAAGACTTTCTACCCACAAGAACGTTCTCGTTATTCTAAGTTTCGAGATGTTGGTAACAGATTGAGTTTTCGTCCCTTATCAATAGATTGGTATCATACAGCAGGCAAACAGTCGTATCAAGAAAAGGTAAATGACAGGTTTATGTCACCGGAATGGGAAATTTGAAACGAGAATAGACAGACCGTTTCAGATTCAATAATGTAGCGGCGACAGCGATAAAGCTGCAACACGCACAATTCTATCATATTTTGTCAACATAGGAGAGCAGCAAATTTAGCAGAACATTTCTATCTGTTTCTCCAGGTGCTTCAGTAAGTATCTGGTCAAATCTTCTCCCTCCGGTATATATTTTGTTTGCTTCACCATCATCATCATCATCATCATCATCATCATCATCATCATCATCATCATCATCATCATCATTATCACCATCCTCCTCCTCCTCATCCTCCTCCTCATCATCATTATCCTCAGCATCAGCATCATCTTCCTCCTCATCATCATCATCTTCATCATCATCTTCATTTCATCATCATCCTCATCATCATCAGCTTCCCTTTCATCATCATCATCATCATCATCATCATCATCATCATCATCATCATCATCATCATCATCGCCATCATCATCGCCATCATCATCTTCACTATCATCTTCAACATCGTCGTCGTCATCATCCTCAACATAGTCGCCGTCGCTCTCATCATCATCATCATCACGATCACGATCACCATCATCCTCAAAATCGTCGCCGTCGTCGTCATCATCATCATCATCATCATCATCATCATCATCATCATCATCGTCATCATCATCGTCATCATCACCATCAGCTTCATCTTCAACATCGTCGTCATCATCATCATCATCATCATCATCATCGTCATCATCACCATCAGCTTCATCTTCAACATCGTCGTCGTCATCATCTTCAGCATCATCGTTATCGTCGTCATCGTCGTTATTATAATTGCTATCATAAATATTATTATTATTGCTCCTGTTTTTATTGTTGTTATTGTTATTATTAATATCATCATCATTGCTGTTGTTTTTGTTGTTGTTGTTGTTTCTCTCGTTGCTGTTTTTGCTGTTGCTGTTCTTCAAAAATGCTTTCTACAAAAGCATTGAACAGAATTATATGCATCATACATACTTACATGTAGCCGTGCATATTCTCGCATCAACATACTCATGCACCTGACTATATGCAACCACGTCTGCACAGATGCCTGGTACCATCTTGACTGAAACAGAGAAATCCTTATCAATTTAACAAATACTTGTCTTTGTAAAGAATGAATGAGATTTGAATTGAGTGGCAGGCTTTTAATCTATTAAGGAAGAAAAAACTTAAATAATTTCCAGGACGACAGCATACTTACAACAATATCTGCTTATGCGGATTCGCTTGTACATACATGCACCGACGCTTAAATATACATACACGTATATAGATTCGTACGTAGGCATCTCTATACATTGAGCTACATATGTATGTGGTGATTGTGTTTATATTTAAGTAGCTATGTTTACCTCTTGGTAAATACACACAGAAATATAGACATGCAGAAAAATTTCATCGGATACGCTCTAGCTTTGGTTAAATATCTCAATCAATTGAACAGAGACTTCTGCATTGGATAATGTCCTTTGCGTGCTGGAAATCAAATTGTTTGTTCGTCTGCATGTGTGTGAGTGCGTCCTTCATCTATGATATATATATATATATATATATATATATATATATATACAGAGAGAGAGAGAGAGAGAGAGAGAGAGAGAGAGAGAGAGAGACACTGAGAGGAGATAGATAGTGGGTGAGAGAGAGGGGGAGAGAGAGTAATACAATTCTATATATATATATATATATATATATATGTATGTATAGATAAATATGTATATATATAGATAGATAGAGAGAGAGAGAGAGAGAAAGAGAGAGAGAGAGAGAGATACAGAGAGAGAGAGAGAGAGAAAATTATACAGAGAAAATACACAGTGTTAAAGCGCAAAATCATTACGGAATTTGTCTTTTCCCGATTATCATCATTTCACGGCTACCAGGAAAGGATGAATTTATGGAGTAGAATGAGAAATCTATTGGACCGAATCATGTCTCGAGCTAAAATGTATTAGACCGGAACGTGTCCAAATTTGTCCAATCGTAGTCAAAGCTATTTTAGTTTTCCTTAGTCGAAGATTCGGATTTAACTTTTGAGAAATTCCAAATTTCTTGAATTGTTCTTCCATTTAGTTTAAGTCGCTAATATTGGCGGGCGATTAAATTTTAGTTTTCCTTCAGTAACAATAAGAAGAATTTCAATTAACTACGATTGTTTTTGCATTTTCATTCAGAACATTACACCTTTATTTACAGTAATATAAAACCTACACTGGCGTACTATAAGTATAATGCACTATTTTAAACTACATTTTTTTTTCTATTTCATTCTCCCTTGCATAAGGTTACAACAAATTTGAATATGTAATTGCGTAGCAATGTTGGAGGTGTAGATATCTTTTCTGACTGTTATATCAAATATCTTTCTCATAGCTGAACAAAATGCTTTGAACACTCGAGCCTTTTCAAACACAGATGCTTGACCAACGTCAGAATTTAGAGAAGAATTTCCTGAAGGTATATCTAGTATTATTCAAACACGCATATCGCCCTTCAGATAACCATCAATTGAAAGAGAGGTAACTATCTCCTCACAACGGGAAGCAAGATTAGAAAGTTGTATTTGAAATCGAGAAATATGGAAAGGATGCAAGGAGTTCATGTATACACGCACACGCACACACACACACACTCACACATGCACACATACACACGCGTGCACACACACATACACACATACACACACAAACACACATACACACACGCACACATACAAATATATGGCGAAGAATGTGCATTTTCAATTTAGTGGTTATCATACATACTATGGAGGCGCAATGGCCCAGTGGTTAGGGCAGCGGACTCGCAGTCATAGGATCGTGGTTTCGATTCCCAAACCGGGCGTTGTGAGTGTATATTGAGCGAAAACACCTAACGCTCCACGAGACTTCAGCAAGGGATGGTGGCGAACCCTGCTGTACTCTTTCACCACAACTTTCTCTCACCCTTACTTCCTGTTTCTGTTGTGCCTGTAATTCAAAGGGTCAGCCTTGTCACACTGTGTCACGCTGAATATCCCCGAGAACTAAGTTAAGGGTACACATGTCTGTGGAGTGGTCAGCCACTTGCACGTTAACTTCACGAGCAGGCTGTTCCGTTGATCGGATCAACTGGAACCCTCGATGTCGTAAACGATGGAGTGCCAACAACATACATACTACTATTTCATTTTTTTTTTTGTTTTCGAAATCTCCATCATATTTAACCAGTGTTCACTTTGACATATAGCGAAGAGAACCATTATACTAAAATTAAAGAGAAATCTAATTAGAATCCTGACGAAGTTCATTGAGTAATTATTTTTTTAATTTTCATGGAAACTTGAAGGTCCTTGTGTTTATGTAAATTTTTAACGTACGTTTTCAAAGGTCTTCGGCCACGTGAATTTATTTCTAAAGCTATCAGTCTTTGCAACATTAAATACAAACGGTTTCGAAAGCCTTCATCGATATGGTTTAGGTTTAGATATTTTTCCTAGCTGTTATCTTTTATATCATTCACGTAGTCGAACATGCTTGATATTTAACGTCAGATGTTGAATATGAATTATCAGGAAGTCATAATCAGTTACTTAAACAAGCGTGGTGCCATCTGAATGATTATTAATACAGAGAGATGCGAGTATCTCCTTACAAGGTGAAGCGAGAAATTATTAATTTTACAGAACACCAAACAAACGGCAATGTTTCTTAATTAATTCACTGCTCATAATAAAAATAAATTGAAATAAATTATGAAACTCAACAAATTTGGGAATAATATTTTACTGCAGTTTCATGCCTGGAATATTACAAAAATGTATTACAATACGAGAAAATTTTTAGAATATTCAATACATTTACAATTATATTTGATCTGACTTTTAGAAGAAGGTAATTTCGTGAATGTAACGAAAGGGGAATTTTAATACACAATATGCGGAATGGATTTTTAAATATTGCAAATTTATAAATTTTGTTGTATCTCTGGCGGTTCATTATGCCAATATTAAACATGCGCACTGTTGAATACGTGAGATATAGACCTTCCGTTTCTCACATATCTTCTCAATCACACCCACAGATATATAGCTACAGAACCTGTATACAAGGAGATCGTCAGACAGACTTGTCACAAGCCTGGAGTAGAAAGCATGCCATTAATGTGGTCATAGATTACGATGCAAGTTCTTTTACAAACCTAGCTGCTTGACTGAGTATCATAATGATTAGTCAAATAATCGACTAGTTAAGTTGTTAAGTGTATAACTAGCCGAAGGGAAATAGATCCAGTGTCTGTTAGTAACAGTGACATAACAACCGCCCCGAGATACAACGAAATACATTTCGACTCGTTTTGAAACAAAATCTTATTCTTAAACCAGTAATTTTCATTGTATTTACTTCTCGATAACGTTGGAATTCAACTTATCTCCACTCTTGATATTTTCCTTGAGTAATTTAATTGTAAATTTCTTTCATAAAAATCGAAATTCAAAATATTGTTTTCTACACTAGACAAAAGGCCCAGAATATTGGGGGAGGTGACCAGTCGATTATATCGACTCCAGTACGCAACTGGTATTTAATTTATAGACCCCCGAAAGGTAAAGCCGACCTCGGAAGAATTTGAACCCATAACGTAAAGACAGACGAAATACTTTTAAGCGTTTCGCCCGGGATGCTAACGTTTCTTATTTCTTTATTGCCCACATGGGGCTAAACATAGAAGGGACAAAGACAGACAAACTGATTAAGTCGATTATATTGACTCCAGTGCGTAACTGGTACTTATATAATCGAACCCGAAAGGATGTAAGGCACAGTCGACCTCGGCGGAATTTGAACTCAGAACGTAGCGGCAGACGAAATACCGCTAAACTCGCCACTTTAAATATTGCTTTAATAATGTGATGTTCAAATTACCAATTAAGTAAAATTCGTACCTAACTATGTTATCTTATTCATTTATGAACTAATGAGTAACAGATTGTAGAACCAAACACTGCTGTCCCTTGAATTAAACTTCATTATTAACAACATATTAATTAATATAAGCGTTTAGGTGGTATAATCGCCAGTGCGTCTGCCAACATTCTTAGCGGTTTTTCCGGTGCTTTATGTTCTGATTTCAAATCCGGACAGGCATCAACTTTGCCTTTCATCCTTTTACAGTCGATAAAATGAAAAACCAGTGAAGTATTGGTGTCGATGTTATCGACTTATCCTCTTCTCTCACTG
This sequence comes from Octopus bimaculoides, assembly GCF_046866305.1. NCBI lineage: Eukaryota > Metazoa > Mollusca > Cephalopoda > Octopoda > Octopodidae > Octopus > Octopus bimaculoides. The sequence goes on from NC_142933.1 coordinate 102,535,084, forward strand.
TTGCTGAACCTCTTTAACAAAGACGTCTCGCTTAGAGAAATGCAGTGTCTTAGTCACTAATACGCAACGACTGGCTTTATGTGTCTTAAGGCTAGAAGAATATAGAAAGGAATATCTACGCGATATATACACTACAAATCCAACATGGTGATAAGAAAAATAACGTTTTCCACAAAATAAGTAAGTTTGAAATTTTTTCTTGACTCCTGATTTTAGAATGATAAATGAAAAATGTAATAATTACAAATTACACTTCAGAAAAATTTACTCTTTTTTTTTTAATCTTTTTCTAGGCGGAAGATGCTAATTGTCAGTATACTTAACCTAGTTTGGGAACAGCTTTTTGAAATGGTTCAATATAATAGTAAAATAGGGAAATAAGATGTGGATTGGAATCTATGAAGATTTACAACGTTAATATTGGGTTGTCCGGAAAGTTCGTGCCGATTTATAGTAGCTTACCTTTCGACTTATTTGCCATGAAACCACCTCAATTCTGGGAAGAGGGTATTTTCAAGTTAAAGGAAAGATGGAGACGCATTGTGCAACAAAATGGTTCATATTTGGTTGATTAAAAATGTAATGGCAAGTATTTATTGACTTTTTCCTTTCCTTTAAAGATCGGCAGGAACACTCCGAACAACCCAATATTTAGTTACATAAAACTTTCAGTGTCGTTGCAGTTGTGTAATATGCTTAATGCTAAAATTGTGTTAAAGATCTTATTCCTTGCGACAATATACCTGCCGTCATCGTCGTCTTGATAAGCTGAGCATTCAATAACAGCCAACCGTATTCCTAAGCAAGAAAGCTCACGTTTTATAGTAATATCATCACAAAGCATCATACTTGATAACGTAGCCCATTAAATTTTATAACTGTTCGGCAAACTTTACCTAATTATTAATTTCTGGAATTGTTAAAGAAAACCAAGAAATTCTCTTTAATTTCGTAATTATCCTTCATTCGGTATTCGCTACAGTTTGTATCTCAGACGTGTGACACTAAAGAGTTAGTAGAAATAAACAAAGTGTTTTATTCATTGATATTACGTTAATTATAGCGAAGTTGTGTACAGCACTTAATTTCAACGAACTAATACATGCATACGCAAACATAAAAGGACACATACATACACTCACACACTCACATATACACACATATAAATATATACATATGTATATATAAACACACGCAAGGATAAAAAAGAGAGGGAGAGAGAGTGGGAGAGAGAGAGAGCAGGAGAGAGAAAGAGATGCATTTGTAGGATGTTCCAATGTCCGTATTATATGTTCGTCCTCCTGTTGCCAAGTTACGTTCGTTGTTCTTTGATGTGTGAACTAAAATCGTTTCAAAATCCCGCCCCAAAAATAAGATGGACATCGATGAAAGACAGATTCAGGATAAAGATGAATTTCTTTATTATTTCCTACCTTGTTATGAAACACGTTTATAACTACATGAAGGCGAGCTTCTCATCTTATAATCATTACGAAACAATGGAAGGCAGACGCACGTTTAGGCATATTTAAATTTAGTTCTATGTAGATGAAACTACATACCTTCCTGACCATCACTCACTCTCTCTATCTAGCTAGCTACCTAGCTATCCGTCTATTCGTCTTATTTGTCTATCTATTTCTCTGTCGTTCTGTTCAACAGCTTGTCTGTCAACCAATTCAGGTATGCATGTTTCTTTGATAACTATATATATATATGCAGGCAGTTATATACATACGTAATTATATATATATATATATATATATATATATATATATATATATATATATATATATATATATATATACAGGGAGAGAGAGATAGAGAAATAGATAGATAGATCGATAGATAGATAGATAAAATTCATACATACATTTACATACAAATAATAATCCGTACCTCTATATGTATATATATATATATATATATATATATATATATATATATATATATATATATATATATATATATATGTATGTATGTATATGTATGTATATATATATAGATATATATATATACTCATTTATGATAGAGTGATGTATGCTTAGTAGTGTGTGCGTGTGCGTGTGTGTCTGTGTGCCTGTGAGTGTGTGCGTGTTTGCTTGTTTGTAGTGTATGCATGCTGTCATCTTGGAAATTGTTTAAATTTTCCTTAATATATTAAAAGCTTGTCACACTATGTAAAACTCATCCATCTTTTAACGAGGACAATTATTTGTTTAAGCGATAAGGCTTGCTTCCGCTGAGATGGCACCAGGTATTAATATATATATTAATATATGTGTTCCTAGTGTGTTCGTGTAGATATAAGTTTGGGTACATATGTGTGTGTGCACGCGCGTGTGTTTCTTTGTCTGTGTATGTTTGTGCATCTTTGTGTGTAAGTGTGGGTGTGTGTGTGTGTGTGTGTGTGTCTGTGTGTGTGTGTGTGTGTGTTTTGTGCCAGCGTTTGTCCTCCATCACCGCTTGACAACAGATGTTGTGTTTACGTCCTCGTAAGTTAGTGGTTCGACATGAGAGACCGATGGAATTTATATCCGGCTTTGAAAACTTAAAGATTGTGTCGATTCGTCTCACTAAATTTCTTCAAGGCGATGCTCCAGCACGGGCCGCAATGTAAAGGCATTAACAAAAAATACAAAAGAATGTCCTTATATGGACAGTGAACAGTAAAATTCAAAACAACGACTTGCACATTTATACTCAATACATTTCGAGTGACTCACACATAAATATACTAATCTTTCCTGTGTTTATCAACGTTGATGCGCAAACATCTTGTACAGTGAAATTATAAACAACGCCATTGGTATCTCCTGTATAAATTCACTCCCGCCACCACCACCACCATTGTGGCTGAAGAGACACAGAACATCGAAACACCGATTTCCCGTGATCGCCTGTACAAATGAATCAAATGTGTTATGGAAAAATATCGTCGAGGAAACGAGAAAAAGTTCTCCTGCGGTGAACACCACAGCGATTAGCACATTTGCGTCCGAATGTCAGCAAACTTAGTAAGTAGAAACATGCACGTCATTGCTCGGATAATATTTCATCTGAGGAATCCCAAAGTTATTGTTGCTGTTGTCCCCTTCGTCGACTCTGATCTAGCAGCACCTTTAACACGGAAACTCGGCCGTACAATTCGTTTGGTCCACAGATACTTACATTCGGTTAACCATAGCTCTCTCTTGGAGAATAATCACACAGTATATTTTGACTGTATAAGATGCAATGTTGTCGTCTTTGCATGCTGTCCTTTCTCCACTCACCAAACTGTTTCTTATTTCTTTATTGCCCACAAGGGGCTAAACATAGAGGGGACAAACAAGGGCAGACAAAGGTATTAAGTCGATTGCATCGACCCCAGTTGTGGCGAAATTGTCGGCAGAAGTTCGCTATTAGCTTCTGCCGGAGCCGCGTAGTGCATAGGTCTTTCACTTATAAACACACACATCACCCGGCTGAGATTCGAACCCATGGACCCTCGACCGTGATTCCGCTGTTCTAGCCACTAGGCCATGTGCCACCACACTAGTTCGATTACTTTCAGTAAATCCTTCAAGGGTGTGCCTCAGCATGTCCTCAGTTTGGCCCCAGGACAATGACTGAAAAACATGTTAAAGGTGAAAGATCGTTACTATGTTTGATGTTAATTACCTTGTTGAAGTTAATTAGCCGTATTAACCTAATACGGCTGCCTATGATTAACCTAACGTTGTTGTTGGCACTCCATCGCTTACGACGTCGAGGGTTCCAGTTGATCCGATCAACGGAACAGCATGCTCGTGGAATTAACGTGCAAGTGGCTAAGCATTCCACAGACACGTGTACCCTTAACATAGTTCTCAGGGATATTCAGCGTGAGACAGTGTGACAAGGCTGACCCTTTGAATTACAGGCACAACAGACACAGGAAGTAAGAGTGAGAGAAAGTTGAGGTGAAAGAGTACCGCAGGGTTCATCACCACCCCCTGCCGGAGCCTCGTGGAGCTTTAGGTGTTTTCGCTCAATAAACACTGACAACCCCCGGTCTGGGAATCGAAACCGCGATCCTATGACCGCGAGTCAGCTGCCCTAAGCACTGGGCCATTGTGCCTCCACGATTAACCTAACAGACCCGATGAAAGCACGTTAAGTTTCATAACCTCGTCTACATTTTTAAGCACTATATGTAAACGCCTGAATTTATTTCGTATGCCTCGTTAAACCATTACAGGCAGTTTTTAGATATTACTTGCTACTTGTTGTTTTATTTGCAATTTATTTTCATGGTATAAATGTTAAGCATGATAATTAAAAGGAACAGGAAATCTGTTATAATATCAGTCATGCTGGGAAGGAGATTTCGTTAACTTTAATATTCTCCTGAGAAAGAAAAAGAATAAGATCAATGTATTTCTACAAGTCCAACTATATATACCAGGTCATTCACAAATACTTGGAATACATCGTGTATTTTCGTAGAAAATGTTAGCTTTCGGATTTTGATAAATTCTCTATCGTCGAATCAACGTTCGAACCTCAAAACAAACAGCAATATGAAAATTTGTGACAAAATTTTGAGTGTTTAAAAACAAGAAATAAACATCGATGAATAAAACAGATTTCCTGCTTCCAGGCTGGAAAGACATTAAATTTTTTTCAGAATTTAATCTTATCTATGGAGGCGCAATGACCCAGGTGTTAGTGCAGCGGACACGAGGTCGGAGGATCGCGGTTTCGATCCCCAAACCCGGCATTGTGTGTGTTTATTGAACGAAAACACCTAAAGCTCCAGCAGGCTCCAGCAGGCTCCAGCAGGTGGTAGTGGTGACACCTGTTGTACTCTTTCGCCCCAAATTTCTCTCATTCTTTATTCCTGTTTCTTGAGTAACGCTTCTATGTTACATATATAACATAGAAGCGAGTTAAGTTAGCAGTTATAACAACCGTCTAAGGGATAATTGTATCCACTGAATCAACTGGTGTATTACCTATATGTGAGCATTAGTATTAACGCTCATAAATGATATGTAATGAGAGGAATAAATGGAAGTTCATCGATATATTGGGAAGACAGAAAATGGAGATAAAAATGGATGAATAATGATTGATCTACACCAATTATCATTAATTAATTCATTACAAAAAGACAGAATCTCATCTTACAGCTGTTTCCGTTAGCGCGATTCCCAGACTTAACAACCACAATGATAATAATAACAGCTATCACTGTAAGTAATTAATTATACCAGACCAGTTTGAATAGCGGAACTTCTTCAGAGCAGGCAAGTAAAGAGAAATATAAAACGAAAATGGAAAAAGGAGAAAGCGGAAAAACGATGATGTATCAATTCATATTCCAAGCTGTCCCTCTACGAAACTTTCGACATACATATATATTCACGTATGAGTGGCACCATCTGTACTGCAGCAAAGGAATCCTTATCATTTTTACAAACACTTTTCCTAGTAAAGAATGAATAAAATTCACATTGAGTGGCAGGCTTTTAATCTATTAAGTATTACAAAAATACTGAATAATTTTCAACTTGAGACTCTACTTAAATATCTAAATGCATACATACATACAGACAGACAAAGAGATATATAGGTAGAGAGAGAGATAGACAGAGGGACAGACAGATAGACAGATAGATAGAGAGATAGAGATATAGAGAGATAGATAGATAAGTTTTTTTATTAGCCACATAGAGCGGAACACAGAGTGGACAAAATACAATGTCGAGCTTTTCTTATCGAAAATAGAAAAAAAGGAGAAAAATGAATTTCCGGTCAAAAGGGATTGTGAGAAAAAAAACAAAATAGATAGCAAAATAGATAGATAGATAGATAGATAGATAGATAGATAGATACACAGTGAATGACAGAGATAGATAGATAGATAGATAGATAGATAGATAGATAGACAGTGAAAGATAGATAGATAGATAGACAGTGAAAGATAGATAGATAGATAGACAGTGAAAGATAGATAGCTAGATAGACAGTGAAAGACAGATAGATAGATAGATAGATAGATAGATACCGCGTGTGAATATGTGTATATGTGTGTGTATGTATATACCTATTTCTATACATATTTTGATTTTTATACATATTTTGAAATTACACTCACACACATATACAACACTTACATGTATAAATATACTCCTATGAATGTGTATATACATATATGTATATACACACACAAACATACACACATACGTACACACACATTAAAGGCGGCGAGCTGGCAGAATCGTTAGCAGGCCGGGCGAAATGCTTAGCGGTATTTCGTCTGCCGCTACGTTCCGAGTTCAAATTCCGCCGAGGTTGATTTTGCCTTTCATCCTTTCGGGGTCGATTAAATAAGTACCAGTTACGCACTGGGGTCGGTATAATCGACTTAATCCGTTTGTCTGTCCTTGTTTGTCCCCTCTGTGTGTAGCCCCCTGTGCGCAATAAAGAAATAACACACACATTAGTGCTTGAAGTTTTACGTACATAAGTGCTAATACATACATAAATAGAATTACAATTACGTAAACACCAACATTTGTTTTCTACACACAGCCATACAGAGACCAATACATGCTTACATACACACACACATATACATCAGTGTATGCATACATACACAGATGTGTATGTTTATATATTTTGCCGTCAGAGTACAAAATAGTGAATAAATTCGTTAATTTCCGGTGTCCGCCGATCGATGTCGTTCGACTCTTGTGGTGAGTTAGGATTAGTAAGTTTTTGAAATGATGAAACCGACAACAAACATTTCCTGAAAATTGAAGAACGGTCATGTAATAGTGACACTGAAACGTGTCAGGAATGGGAAGTGGGATTATACGTACATACTCACATACTCACATACATACATACATGCATACATATATACATGCATACATACATACATATATAGACAACGCATGTATTTATATTTACATCTATATGCATACAAAAATATGTATACGTGTATGTGTGTATGCATATATATATATATATATATATATATATATATATATATATATATATATATATATATATATATATAGAGAGAGAGAGAGAGAGAGAGAGAGAGAGAGAGAGAGAGAGAGAGAGAGAGAGAGAAGATAGATAAATAGATAGATAGATAGATAGATAGACAGGCAGATAATGATAATAATAATAATAATAATATATATATATATATTTATTTATTTATTTATATATATATTTATAATTTGTATATATTTCTTTTATTATAAAGGCAAGACAACACCATGAACGAATCGATACAAGCTTAAATAATAAACCGCGTAGGTTAACCGCAAAAGGTGAACCGCGATATGACGAGCGGTTACTATATTTGTGGATTGGGTCAGCCATTTTCACGTTAATTCAGTAACAAGCTAGCTGTTTCGGTGGGTTTTGCTTTGTCTTTCTCTGTTGCGCTTCATATTCGATCGTAGCCACCATTTTGGTTTGTTTACATTTCTTTTCCTTTGCATGTTATGAGCGATACACTCTGCAACGCGGTGTCACTAAATCTACATATATTTGAGAAACTCCTCTGAAAGACTTCTTTACTCGTTATTCTTTCCTTATGTTGTTAAAGATTATTTTCGATCCGTTATGATAATGATTTTGATAGGTTTCGGCCAGTATAGTTACAGGACATGTCCATCCAAATTTTGTGGTATTTCTGTTGAGACATTTGTATTCAGAACTTAACGGCAAATATCTCAAGGTCTCTCTTCCGACGCTCAAATGATTCCTCTACCTCCCTCTCTATTGTGTATCTTTTCCTTCATTTCAGTCAATAGATTGCGGCCATGGTGGAGCACCGCCTTAAACGCCTATTGAGACATTCCGAGTCTCATTCGTCAAGATGGCTGTGACAATCCAAATACTTTTGTAGATGTTATACAGTAATCCATCGACGTATCGCGGTTAACCTATCACGGTTCACTTATCACGGCTCAATCATCGCAGTTCACTCATCGTGGTTCACTTATCGCGGTTAACCTATCACGGTTTATTATTTAAGTTTACGTCGATTCCTCCGTGGTGTTGTTTTGCAGTTATAATAAAAAAAATATGCACAAATTATAAAAATGAAAAATATATAGATAGGCGCAGGAGTGACTGCATGGTAAGAAAGTTGCTTCTCAACTACATGGTTCCGGGTTCAGTCCCACTGCGTGGCAACTTGGGCAGGTGTCTTCTACTATAGCCACAGAAACACGAAGTAGCCTGTTGTATATGTTTATATATATATATATATATATATATATATATATATATTTGTGTGTGTGTGTCAGTGTTTGTCCCCACGTCATCACTTGACAACCGATGCTGGTGTGTTATGTCCCCGTAACCTAGCAGTTCGACAAAGATACCGATAGAATAAGTATTAGGCTCAGAAAAGAATAAGTCCTGGGGTCTATTTCTTCGACTCACACTATTTAAGGTGGTGCTCCGGCATGGCTGCAGTCAAATGACTGAAACAAGTAAAAGAGTAAAAGAAAACGGTACTACAGTTCTATATTTCAGATATGAGGAATTATGTACATTATTTACATCATTTACATTATTTACATTTGACGGATATTTGTCCTCTCCTTGAACGGTACAGTTTGTACTTCGCGGATCTTCACCTATCGCGGTGGGGTTTGGAACGCAACACCCACGATTAGGCGGAGGTGTGTTTGTGTGCCAAGAAGCTTGCTTCTCCTTCCTAATTAGATAGTTCCGGCTGCAGTGTCCTTGAGCAAGTGTCTTCTTTGTGACTGGATTTGGAAGACGGAAACTGAACGAAGCCCGTCGTATTCATGCATAAATATGTGTGTGTGTTTATGTGTGCGTGTGTGTGTGTGTGTGTGCAGATGTGTGTGTGTGTCATTGTTCCTGTGTTTGTCCACCACCACCGTTTGGATTTGGTAGACGAAAACTGGAAGAATCCTGTCTTATTCATGCATAAATATATGTGTTTATGTGTGTGAGTGTGTGTGCGGATGTGTGTGTGTACGCGCGCGCGCGCGTGTCATTGTGCTTGTGCTTGTCCACCACAACCGTTTGGATTTGGTAAAGAGAAACTGGAAGAAGCCCGTGTTATTCATCCATGAGTAAATGTGTGTGTTTATATGTGCGTGTGTCTGTGCGTGCAGATGTGTCTGCGGATGTGTATGCGTACGCATATGTGCGTGTCATTGTGCTTCTGTTTGTTCACCACCACCTTTTGGATTTGGTAAAAGGAAACTGGAAGAAGCCCGTGTTATTCAAGCATAAATATGTGCGTGTGCGTGTATCTGTGTGCGGATGTGTGTATATGCGTGCGTTTGTGTGTATGTATCTCTGTGTGTGTCTGTATGTGTGTGTGTGTCTGTATGTGTGTGTGTGTTTGTGCTTGTGTTTGTTCACCACCACGGTTTGACGACAGGTGTTGGTTCGTTTACGCGCCAGTAATTTAGCAGTTCGGCAAAAGCGACCGATAGAATAAATACCAGATTTCAAACAAATGTACTAGAGTCAATTCGTTCAGCTAAGAACTTCTTAAGGCGGTGCTCCAGTATGGTCACAACCTATTGAGTGAAAAGAAGGAAAAGATAAAATATACGAAATTAAGAGGTGAGGGAGGAGAATTATTCGAGCATCGGAAGACAGATATTCACTCTAATGTACTGAGTATAAATTTCGCCGAGGTCAACTCAGCCGTTCATTCCACCAGGATCGAAAAAAGCGTGCCAGTTGAGTTCTAAGAGGATTACCCAGTTCCATAAACCTTGGTTATGGTAATGGGGTGATTACAGCCGTATGACCTCACCCTAGCAGTGCTAACATAAGCACAAGTGCAGCAGAAACAATTATGTTCTTTAAATATATCGACCCCAGCATTGAACTGGTATTCATTTCATGGGACCCGAAAGAGTGGAAGGCAATTTCGACCTCGGCGGAATTTGAAATCAGAAAGAAGATTTTGTCCGGCGTATTAGCGATTCTGCCGGTTGAATTTTGGTTTCAAATGTTGGCAGAAAGTAATTTTTGAGGAGGAGTAAGTTTATTATATCGATCTCGGTGCTCGACTGATACTTATTTTATCGATCTAGAAAGGATCGGAGACAAGATCGATTTCGTCAGAAATTGAACACAGAACGTAGCGACGGACGAAATACTGCTAAAAGTTTTGTCCGGCGTACTAACGATTCAGCCATCTTAATATTTCTTTCTACTCAAGACAGAAGGACCGAAATTTTTTTTTTTTTGGGGGGGGGGGGCAGTCGATTAGATCGTTCCCAGTACACAACTAGTACTTAATTTATCAACCCCGAAATGATAAAAAGCATAGTCTGTCTTAGCAGTATTCCTCGGCGGAATTTGAACTCAGAACGTAGACAGACGAAATACTGCTTAGCATTTCGCCCGGCGCGCTCACGATTAAGCCAGCTTAATATTTATTTCTTTATTGCCCATAAGGGGTCAAAGAAGTACAGACAAAGGGATTAAATCGATTACATCGACCCCTGTGCGTAACTGGTACTTATTTAATCGACCCCGAAAGGATGAAAGGCAAAGTCGACCATGGCGGAATTTGAACTCAGAACCTAGACAGACGGCGTGCTAACGAATATTGTTGAAATAATACTGTAAATATTCTTGTGGAAAAGTATTCTGGCGATTTTGCAGTAACATGCCTGAAATGACGGAGAAGAAGAATTTTAAAACAAGATACAATTTAAAATATCATTTAAATATTATTATCGTTTTAATAATTCACTCACATATTCATATATATTATGTTACTTCGATGAAGTTTCCTCTTACTTTTTCCTCGCAGAAATCTATTTTTGTCTATATATGCAGTATTGTAGTAGCATTTCCAATGCTAATTTCGATTAATTTAAGAAATGAAACTGCAGTAAAATGGTTTTCCTGAATTCGTTCAGTTTCATTATTTAATTGAGTTCACTTTACTTGTCGTACTGAGCAATTTATAAACATTGTGCTGTTGCACTTCAGTACAATTAGAATAATTGTTATGTGGTTACGAGAGGGCCGCTCCCGATGCCCGCTTTTGACATAGTTGTTGTTGTTGCTGCTACTACTGCTGCCGTTGCTGTTGTTGTTGTTGAATGTTTATGCATTAGTTAAAAACAATTTTATTGGAAAAATAATGTAATCTTCCAAAAATGTTCAACTAGATTCCCTATACTATGCACCAAATATAAAAAGTAAAATGTATAACTGCGAACCATTTAAAGTTCTAGGTGAGATATTTGTTCTATAAAGTAATATTTTTTTTCTACTCAAGGCACAGGGCCCGAAATTTTGGTTGGAGGGGGCCAGGCGATTAGATCGACCCCACTACGCAACTGGTACTTAATTTATCAACCCCGAAAGGATGAAAGTCAAAGTCGACCTCAGCAGAATTTCAACTCAGAATGTAGACAGACGAAATACTGCAAAGCATTTCGCCCGGTATATTAATATTTATTTCTTTATTGCCCACAAGGGGCTAAACATAGAGGGGACAAACAAGGACAGACAAAGGGATTAAATCGATTACATCGACACCAGTGCGTAACTGGTACTTATTTAATCGACCCCGAAAGGGTGAAAGGCAAAGTCGACCTCGGTGGAATTTGAACTCAGAACGTAGACAAACGGTGACGATGATGAGGGTTGCAGTTGATCCGATCAATGGAAGAGCCTGATGCAAGTGGCTTAGCAATCCTCAGACACTTGTACTCTTAACGTTATTCTCTCGGAGATTCAGCATGATACAGAATGTATCATTGCTGGCTCTTTGAAATCGAGGTACAACTAATTTTCTTCAGCTAAGTGGACTTGAAATCAAATAGGAGTGAGTTGCCACTTAGCTTTTGCTAAAACACGTCTCTAGAACCCTCTTCAAATCGAGGCTTCCACTGCTCCGATACTCAGCGGTAACCTTATCAACGAATCTTCTGCGACGGTCGACAATCGACGGCAAGATGAGCTGTTACAGATCGCCCTATCCCAAAGAGTGTATGCATGTGATCGGGGACCACTTGTATTCCCACTGAACTTGCGACCGACAGATTGTTCGCAGCCGACTCAGCCTACCCTAGGTTATTGCCACTGCATGTACAAGTAATTAAATGCACTCGTCTTCCAAGCATGTCTGCCATTGTTTGATCGTTTGTTTTTGCAGTAATCTTTTCCATCCTACTCAGTCTCTGGTTTTCGCTATGCACTTTGATATTCTTACTCCAGTCTGCCTAAATGTCATTAAACCAACAGTCTCGTGTTCCGTTCTCTCTTCTTTGACATTGTACTTACTCTGACTCAATTTCCATATTGCCCAATCATTCTCTTTCAGTAGTTTTTTCTCCGTCTTTTCGTTCCCGTGAATCTTTTATTTTTCCCATCCATCACATCTCAATGTTCCAAGATTTAATCGATGGACCAGAACACCTTCCACATAATACTGAGATCCCACAAAAAGCCGCTCTTTTCGAATATTAGCATATGGCGTAGTGGTTGAAAGCGCGTGCTACTAACCCCAAGATTCCGAGTTCGATTCCAAGCAGTGAATCGAATAATAATAATAATAATAATAATAATAATAATAATAATAATAATAATAATAATAATAAATACGAAAACTGTTGACAATGCATAGAATGCACCACCCTAAGGCAGATATAGAACGTCTTTATCTGCCAAGAAAAGAAGGAGGCCGAGGACTTCTACAGCTGGCATTATCAATGAAGGTAGCCACAATTGGCCTAGACACCTATCTGAAAAACTCTGAGGACTGGATGCTAAAACTTGTCTTAAAATATGAAAGCAAGAAAGCATCTTACTCAGTAACAAAACAGGCAAAGGAATATCTAAGTGAATTCCAATTGCAACAAATTCAAGAATTAGACGAACTAGAAACACCTGCAGAAAAAGCTAAGCGCTTGAAAACCCGTGCTAAAATTGCTGCCTTAGCTATTATGACTGAAAAATGGCATGGAAAACCTCTCAATGGCAAATACCCAAAGAGAGCGAATAATGCAGATATTGACAAAGCCCTTACCCACCAATGGTTAATGGCCTCTGGCTTGAAATCAGAAACAGAGGGGTTTATCATAGCAGCCCAAGATCAATGCCTACCTACAAAGAACTACCAGGCCAACATATTAAAGAACGGCAGCTCCCCATTATGTCGTATATGCCAACAACAAAATGAGACCATCGATCATGTTGTCTCCATGTGCAGTCTGCTTGCGCCTACAGAGTATCTCAACAGGCATGATAGAGCTGCACAATATATTCACTGGGTAATATGCAAAAACCTGGACTTGCCCCATGATAAAAACTGGTGGGAACACAAACCACCCCCAGTACTTGAAAATGATCACATTGCACTCCTCTGGAACTTCACCATTCAAACTGACAGAAAGATAGACGCAAATAGGCCAGACATCATACTGAAAGACTTCAGACAAAAATCATGCCTCCTCATTGATATGACTGTCCCAATCGATATAAACGTATCTTTCAAGACCTACCAAAAACTGAGCAAATATAAAGATCTTGAAATAGAAATTAGCAAAATGTGGAATCTGAAGACGAAAACAATACCTATTGTCATAGGTGCCCTGCGAATGACAGCGAAACGGGCTGATTACTACCTAGATCAGATTCCAGGAAACCCCAAAATGGCTGAAGTTCAAAAGATAGTGCTCATGGGAACTGCCCATATCCTACGTAAAATACTGTCTATGTGATCTCAAATTTTAAAGCAAACACATAATTTTCTTATGGTTTCTTAAACATTCACTTGAACAAAACTGTACAAATCCAAATATATGGTACCCTAGGCATAACACCTACATGAACTTCTAACTTGTTGTCTCTTGAGGTCTCTGGGTGAGACTTGGATCCAACTTGTACAAATGCAAAACAAAAGTCAAACATAAAATAATAATAATAATAATAATAACAAGCTTGGACCGGGCAATTTCATTTCACATTCTTCCAGTTCACTCAACTGCCAGAACTAAGTATCTCAACGATAGACCGGCGCTCCGTCCAGGTGGGGCGTATATATACGACTCAGAAACCGGGAAACCGACCCTATGAGTATCTATGGCTCGAAAAGGAGCTTTATCTTATATTCTTGAAGCACAGGATCATTCTCACCTTTACTAGTTAAGAAATGTAACGTGAAATTAAACTAGGATGATATCACACTTTCACACGCTACAGTTTCCTTGATTAAGCGGCTCTTGTAAGTCTATATAGTTATTGGTTTCAACTGAATACCACACATTTGAACTGCCGCTTTTTTTGGGTGTCAATGCTTCTGTCTTCTACATGCTGTTCTCTTGAAATCATGGCATGGAATATTTCATATCTGTTTTTTCCATAGCATACTCACTTGAACCTAGAAAACTCAGATAATTCGCCCTGAGAACCGAATAACAAAACATCATCAGATATAAAGCTTAGATTAACGATAATTCTTTAAAGAAATTTTTAACTGTGCGTTCAAAACTCCTTTAGGGCTTCTAATGTGATTTATCGAAGAAATATAGAGAAAAGTTGTGGTGACTATCGGCATATTACACCATAGAAGCAAAAGTTTTACTAAATGAACTGCGGTAGTGTGCTCTCCATGTTCAAATCTCGTCTCCTGTTACCGACAACAGTCATGAAACAATTACGAAGGCCTTCAATATGTCTTATGTTGTAAAAACAAGAAAATTATATAAAACAAAACAATGTAAACAAATCGCAGTTTAACCGATCCTGAAAATACAACAAATGGCAAAAGAGAAAGGCAACTGTTCTGTCACTGTAAAATGTAAATAAAGTAAATATCCGTCAAATGTAAATAATGTAAATAATGTAAATAATGTTATCGGAGTAAGTTATATATTTATATATATATTCTTTTATTCTCTTATTCTTTTACTTTTTTCAGTCATTTGACTGTGGTCATGCTGGAGCACCACCTTTAGTCGAACAAATCGACCCCAAGACTTATTATTTCTAAGACTAGTATTTAGTCTATCGGTGTTTTTTTACCGAACCGCTAAGTTACAGGGATATAAACACACTAGCATCGATTGCCAAGTGATTTTGGGGGTGACAGAAACATACACATATACCTATATCAATATATATATATATATATATATATATATATATATATATATATATATATATATAAAGAGAGAGAGAGAGAGAGAGAGAGAGAGAGAGAGAGAGAGAGACATATATGGCCGTCTTTCCGTTTACGTCTACCAAATCCACTCACAGGGCTCTGGTCGGCCCGAGGCTAGAGTAGAAGAGTACTACAAGGTACCAAGCAGTGGGACTGATCCCAGAACTATTTGGTTGGTAAGTAAGCTACTTACCACACAGTCACTCCATATATATGAATGTACATGTATTTTTAGTCAACATTCTGATTACACTACTAGATACATGCATACATACATACATACATGATTACATACATACGTGCATGTATACATACATTTATACGTATATGTATACATACTTACATATGTATGTATATACATATATACATACATACATATATATATACTTGCATCAATCGGTCTATAAATGATGTCTTGACATTTTATGTTGAATTCTGGGGGTTAAATTGATTTAGTAGAGTGTATAGACGGTGTGGATGTAAAGAAAGTGATGAGTAAAAGATTAAAATTGCGGCAGCAGCATTTTCAACACCAACAGTAGCTAATGTAGTATTATTATTATTATTATTATTATTATTATTATTAGTAGTAGTAGTAGTAGTAGTAGTAGTAGTAGTAGTAGTAGTAGTAGTAGTAGTAGTAGTAGTAGTGGTGGCAGCAGCAACAGTAGTAGTAGTAGTAGTAGTAGTAGTAGTAGTAGTAATAATAGTAGTAGTAGTAGTAGTAGTAGTAGTAATAGTAGTAGTAGTAGTAGTAGTAATAGTAGTAGTAGTAGTAGTAGTAGTAGTAGCAGTAGTTATGGCAGCAGCAACAGTAGTAGTAGTAGTAGTAGTAGTAGTAGTAGTAGTAGTAGTAATGGCAGCAGCAACAGTAGTAGTAGTAGTAGTAGTAGTAGTAGTAGTAGTAGTAATGGCAGCAGCAACAGTAGTAGTAGTAGTAGTAGTAGTAGTAGTAATAGTAGTAGTAGTATCAGTAGTAATGGAAGCAGCAACAGTAGTAGTAGTAGTAGTAGTAGTAATGGCAGCAGCAACATTAGTAGTAGTAGTGGCAGTGGTGACGGTGTTGGTGGTGGTGATTGTGGTGGCAGTGGTAGTAGTAGTAGCGTTAGTGGTGGTGGTGGTGGTAGTGGTGGTGGTAGTGGTAATTGTAGAGTAGTATAGCAGCAGCTACTGTAGTATTGGCACTAGAGTTGTTGTTGTTTTAGTGGTGGTGGTGGTGGTGGTGGTGGTGGTGGTGGTGGTGGTGGTGGCCGTGGTGGTGGTGTTGGTGGTGCTGCTGCTGCTGGCGATTGTGGTGGTGTTGGGGGAGTGTTGCAAGGTATAATATAAGCTGTTGTTTATGTGTAGTTGTTTCAGTTGCAATAACAATCGCGAGGTACAGCATCAGATACAGCTGTAGCAACAGCATCAACTGCAGCTGCAGCAACAGAAGCAGCAGCTCGAAGAGCAGTAAGAGCAGTTGCAAGGTGCAGTAGTTTCACAGCAGCAGCAGCGGCAGCAGTAGCAACAATGCATCATCGTCGTCAGCACCATCGCTGCTATCAACTTCACCATTCCCATCAACACCATTTCCTATTTCGCCATCGTTTCCTTCATCTTAATTATCACCTTCCAGTGTAGTTATCATCCCCAACATCACCGTCATCATTCTCTGCATTCTCCCACTTATCCGCAACTTCCCAGCCATCATCACGATCGTTATGAGACTTTCAATTGCACATTCATAGCATAAATACATAATAATATAATCTTAATGCTCGTTGCCCACAATACATGTAGCAAATATTTCTTTCCCTTATATATTCCTTGAATTCATCCCCTTGAACAATCTTTCAGATAGAAATTCTCTCTCTTCAATTGTCCTTTCGGGAATTTTCCAATAAGGTTCTCTGTCAGAATCATCTGAAGCGGTTGTAGTTGATGCCCGTTACTAACCGTCCATAGTATTTGAGAATCATCATGAAATCACTGACTGTCCTATGTAACAATTAGAGCCTCACAAAACGTTACAAATACTGAATTGAACTCTAATTCACCATCTACAATTGATAATAAAACTGCAATTTGTGCAAAGACAAGATCGGGTGAAAAGCTTCCTTTAGAAATGAATATCACATAAGCATTGTTTGTAAGGGCCTCGACAGGTTTCGTAGTCCTTCTAAATATCTGGGCAAGAACACAATGGATATTCTTTTCTACGCGAGAAACATAGCCAGACATTTTTGGTTAGGGGCTAGTCTATTAGATCGACCCCAGTACGTAACTGGTACTTAACTTATCGACCCCGAAAGGATAAAAGGCAAAGTCGACCTCGGCGGAATTTGAACTCAGGACGTAAATACAGACAAAATACTCCTAAACATTTCACCCGGCGTGCTAGCGCTTCTTATTTCTTTATTGCCCACAAGGGGCTAAACATAGAGGGGACAAACAAGGACAGACAAAGTGGATAAGTCGATTACATCGACCCCAGTGCGTAACTGGTACTTAATTTATCGACCCCGAAAGGATGAAAGGCAAAGTCGACCTCGGCGGAATTTGAATTCAGAACGTAACGGCAGACGAAATACTGGTAAGCATTTCTCCCAGCGTACTAACGTGTCTGCCAGTTCACCGCCTTAAGAACACAATGGATATTGTCAGCCATACTTTCATGAATTGGGTACTGACAAAATCTTACCTACTTTCTAAGCAAGGGCAGGTGTTCTTTGTACGGAGATCATACTAGCTAGTAAGCAGTTACTTAAGGTTAGACATTTTCTGATTGAAACACAGCAAAATGTTGTTAGGTATTAAGCTACATGCGCGACACAGAGATTTATGCAGTAGTGATAAGATGAAGTAGTTGTATGCTGTCAACTTACTGTGACAGTCCCATGAAGGAAATAATACTACTGTTGTTTAGACATAGGAATCTGCACCGCTTCCTGTCGGTCTTGACACATTTCCTGTATCCTTATGTTTACAAGGGAGAGACAAGTACCTCCACCCAGCTAAGCCTGCATCCAGAGACGTATTTCTGAGTCTTTGCTAGTCATCAATCTGGTGTATTATATCCTTCATGTACTGTATTATTCCCTTCATGGGATTGTCACATTAAGTTGACAGCATACAACTACTTCATCGTATCACTACTGCATAAATCTCTCTAAGAGATTTAGAAATGTATTATTTCTAATTTTGAAATCAGTGAATGTATTTCACTAGAATTATTATATGTTGACAAGAGCTTGACAGGCATCTTCGACTAGTAGGTCATGCTATTCCAGACTGATGACGAGCAAAGACTCAGAAACATGTCCCTGGATGCAGGCTTAACTGGGTGGAGGTGCTTGTCTCCTCCCTTGTAAACATAAGGACACAGAAAATACGTCAAAACCGACAGGAAGCGGTGCAGCTTCCTAAGCCTAAACAACAGTAGTATTATTCCCTTCATGGGACTGTCACATTAAGTTGACAGCATACAACTACTTCAAATTATTAAGTTATACAAAAAAAAATACTTGTAACACAACGATGAAAATATATTTCATCTTAATTCAGATAACACTGTAAAGAAACGAACAAATTTACCTGACGAACAACTAATATTTCCCATCGATAAATATTTTTGTAACAGTGCATACTGGATTCTATGTTCTTTCTTTTATGGCCCATGCATTAAGCGCCACTTAATCCCCCTAACAATCTCTCCACTAAATATTTGATTGAGTCTGCTGTTCGGTACCTGGTCCTCATGCTAACAAATCATAATCTTTCTGTCTCTTCTATGAACGAAGACATGTGATGCAATGCACAGGACACTTATATATCTAAGTGAAGATTATCGACCAGCTTAAAAAATGTTTCATCGGAACACTTTGCTTTCAACTTTTCTTCCTTCAATTTTTCTGTACTTTCCTTTCAAGCAGTTCTTCAAATAATGTGTTGCAACATCTTTTCTTGCCACAATTATTGTTCTTTTATATCAGACACAATTTTATGAAGCGCTTATTTATCAATTTCTTATGTAGTGTTTTCAGCCTTTAATATGTCTGTAGTAATTCCTTCAATCTCGTACTTGCAACATCGATCGCGATTTGGTGAACCACTAGTGTGTCGAAAGTAAAATGTTATTGCACACGGATACTCACGTACACGAGCCCAACACACACATACATTTATATCGAGAGAGACCAGGAAGGATATATATATATATTTATACAGACATGCAAGAAGTAAATAGACATATTTAAATTTCAACATCTTTTATTTGATATTAATTGGTTCTAGGAGAGGTTTTCTTCTAGCTAGCTGCACGTCCATAATACCCAAGCTTATACAGATATGTAACACATGTTCTTGGACTAATTTCTAGCTATTTTGCAATGTCAGAAGCCTTCGAACGAGGTTCGTTTTCCACAATTCTCTTCAAACAGCGAAGCTTCCTTTCCGAAGTCCCAGGTCGGTCTGAACGAGAATCTGTTGATTATTTTCCTTAGCTTTTCAAGTCCATTATAATCTTATTTACAATAGCAAGAGAAATTTGAAGATTTTCGGCAATGTTTCGCTGGCTAAGACCAACCTCAGATTGCCCAACTATACGATCTCTTTGAAAATCTGACAGTTCTGCTGAATTTTTTTGTGCGTGGCATGGTTACTCTTCGCAAAAGTTTAATATAATAGGACCTGGAATGAAAGAGAATAATTACATTGTAAATTCTATTTCACTGAAAACACATTAAGTCTCCCAGATCAGAAATTTTGAAAATTAAAGTTGTCTATTTACTTCTTGCATGTCTGTGTATATTTATTTATTTACACACACACACATACACACACACACACACACACACACATACACAAACAAACAAACACACACATATTTACACACACGTTATTTACACACACACACACACACACACACATATATATATATATATATATATATATATATATATATATATATATATATATATATATATATATATATATATATATATATATATATATATATACACATAACAAACACACACCAAATGCAGACCAAAACATTTTTCAGGTTTAATCTTGTTTTCGGGATAGATTCTGCTTTTCTTGTTGAGCGCTGGTTATTATCTTTTCCTTATTTACATTTATAGAGAATCCACTTTTCCTCCCTTGTAATGATTCTATCTTGGAAAAGTTCGGTAGCGAGCCTTGTCTTCAATAACAAACAGAAGACAACCATCTGATGAAGCTAAGAGACGCCCAGAGCATAAGGTTCATACTGACAAAGTTTAGGCACTTTTCCTACTTATTGATGATATTTTGCGAGGTAAGTGTAATTTCTAATTAATTGTTTTGCTAAGTATATAGTTTATTTTGAATTTTCTTCAAATACAGCTTTCAGAGGTTCAATATTGTCATACTTTGGCTATCCAAATGCAAGGGAGTCTGTGAAAGAAGAATTTCCGGAACGAAATTGGTTAAACAATCGCTGATATGCCTAAGAACTTATAACTATATTTTCATAAGCAGAACAAATATTTTATACCACTTCCATTGCAGAAGAACTCTTTTTGAAATCATAAAATATGCAATGTCTGATATGAGTCTGATTCGAACTCCTTTATAAAAGTTAAGATCGATGCAAATTTAACAACTATTTCACAAACAAATCTGCAAAGAAGCAAAGATTCATAGGATGTGAAAAAAATAAATGCATATTTCATGTGTATAATTTTTTTTTTAAATATATCTAAATTAAATGACTTCGTAAGTCTTGCCAAACGGTTTCCTTTTCGAATTCTGTTTTAATTTACACCTACCTGCTCAATGAGAAGCTACTGCTAGCCGCTTCAGAAAGACTGTCTCAGCATCACATGGTCAACTGGAGTTCAAACCGGTATATTATATATTCATATAAGTATATTACACGTACTTATGTGCCTACACGTTTGCAAATATATCTGCAACAATATATGTATCTATATATCTACATACATACAAATTTATACAATTTTTGGCATATACATATTTTGGTATATATGTACTGTATTTACGTATGTATCGATGCAAGTATATATATATATATATATATATATATATATATATATATATATATATATATATATATATATATATATATTCACACACGAACTATACAATGAGGGAGAGAAGGTGAGATTGAAAGGACATTTAAGATTGAACGAAATATAAAAACATGAGAAATGAAAGACGGAAGGAAAGAATAAAAGAAAGAGCATGACGAAATCTGTACACCAATCGACGTCAAACTATACAACATACACACACACACACACACACACACACACACACACACACACACACACACACATACATATATATATATATATATATATATATATATATATATATATATATATATATATATATATATATATATGTTTATATATGTATTATATGTATATATCAATATATATGTATATGTGTGTATGTATATATGAATGCACATATATACATACCTGTGTATGCATGTATGTATAGGACTGTATGTGTGAATATATATATATATATAAATATATATATATATATACATATATGTATGTATATATGTATGTATGTACGTGTATTTCTGCGTATTTAAGTGTATGTATGTGTGAGTGTGTGAGTGTGCGCATGTGTGTGCGTCTGTATGCGTGTGTGATAGCTGGTAGGTAAAAAAAAAAAAAACGATCATTTGAACAGTTGTAACTAAAATCACCACCTTCGTGACTGAGAAACATGAAAATTCTGCAAGAGAAGCCGCAAGCTACAAGAAAATTCAAGAGAAAGATAAACAGAACGGCACTTGCTTATAAATGCGTGTGTGTGAATATATACATACGTATATATATATATATATATATATATATATATATATATATATATATATATATATATATATATATATATATATATATATATATATATGTCTAACTTTATGCATATATATATATATATATATATATATATATATATATATATATATATATATAGGTATATATATAAGTATATATATATATATACCTATATATATATATATGTATGTATGTATGTATGTATGCATACACATGCACATATTACGTTAGTGTGTGTGTGTGTGTGTGTGTGGAACAAGGGCCTATGTCTGTGTATGTGTGTTTGTCTGTGTTGAACAGCACATTGTATATGTTCGCGTGCGCGCAAGTGTGTGTTTGTGTGTGTGCCCGCGCGCCTGTATACATGTATGGATGTTGCTGGGCTCACACGAAACAGGAGAGTAAGACGAAAGATATGATGGACTGACAATTGGAATAGCGAGGCACCATAAGAGAGACAAATGCAGAGGAGGACCGCTAACGTTTATTGATTTAGCGAAAGACAGATAGAAAGAGGAAAAAAGAGAGAGAAAGACAGAGACAGAAACAGAGAGTGTATGTGTGAGAGAGAGAGAGAGAGAGAGAGAGAGAGAGCATGATTGTGATTGGGAGACTCATATATTGATAGACGGACGGAGTTAGTGGCATTGAGTATAATAGAATTGAAAAGGAGGAAGGACGTACGAGATGTGGTGAGTTTGAGATTAATGATTTGGGAATTAGTAGCGCATCTCTAGTCTTGTGGTGCGTGTCTTTTTTTTTTTTGTTTTTTTTTTGTGTGTGTCTATAACGGTATTGTTTTAGTTACGATACATGTGTTTATAGGTAAACAGGTGAGCAGGATTATGTGAATGTGTGTGTGTGTGTGGGGGGGGGGGGTTATGCATACGTGCGTATGTGTGTGTGTCTGTGCGTGTGTGGAAAAAGGATGGGGTACATTTAATTTCTGATTTGTATTTTACATTCTAAACCGTGAAAGTTGCATACAATTAAATATTAATAATAATAATGATAATAATAATAATAATAATAATTATTATTATTATTATTATTATTATTATTATTATTATTATTATTTACAGTTTTCAAGGGTGGGTTTGGTGTACAATATCTGAGATACAAGAACGCGCACGCGCAGAGGCAGACATAAATATATATACATCTTCATGCATACATAAGTATATACATATATGTGTGTGTGCACGTATATATATATATATATATATATATATATATATATATATATATATATATATATATATATATATATATATATATATACATATATATACATATATATATATATATATATATATATATATATATATATATATATATACATATATATACATATATATATATATATATATATATATATGTGTGTGTGTGTACACACACATAAACACATGTATATGGATATATATATAGCTATATACAGTTATGTATAGACATATATAGTTATGTCTATATTGTGAGTGTGTTTGTATGTGTGTTTGTGTTTATGTGACTCTACACGCGTGTGTGTGAATGTGCGTGTGCGTAGTCTGTGCTTGTGTATATGCATGTATATGTACATCTCTCTCTCTCTCTCTCTCTCTCTATATATATATATATATATATATATATATATATATATATATATATATATATAGAGAGAGAGAGAGAGAGAGAGAGAGAGAGAGAGAGATAGATAGGTAAATGACGGACTCTCCCGTCGTTTGACGATGTATGAGGGTTCGACAGTTTCTTACTGAACAACCACACAGATGATTCGTTTATAGTAAGCAAATGTTTTTGTACACATAGGCTCACTCCTTCCATCAAATCGACATTACCTGTACAGGTGCAACTGGGTGCCACATGTCAGATGTCGAAATAAATGCAGAGCAACGCGACACTCAGTCTGAGAATCGAACCAACGATCTCCCAACCTTGAGTGCAACACCTTAACCACTTAGACGTGCGTCTTAGATAAACAGCGAAACATCCTGTTCGTGAAATTAACGTACAATTGCCTGAGTACTCCACGGAGACGAGTACTCTTCACGTAGTTTCAGTTTGACGGAGAATGTGGCAAGGCTGTCCCTCTGAAATGCAGGTACTACTCATTTTTGCCAGGTGAGTGAACTGAAGCAGCGTGAAATGAAGTGTCTTGCTCAAGGAGACAACGTATTACCATGAATTTAGCTGCATTTTCTGCCCATTTTCTATAATCTTGCATCTGAAAATAATAATCCCAGACCCTCAGCTTACTCAAGAAATGAAGAGGCATGCTTGTTACTGTGGTTATAAATGCTGAGCATAGTGATTTAGAAATATCAGAAATTTAAAAAGTTGCCAGATCTTTCGTTTTCAAAGTTTGTGAGGAGACAGAGATTGAAGATGGAAACGTATTACCAGTATCAATGTATAAAAGAGCATTCTAAACGCTCTAAAATTGTCAGAACACCGGAAGTTATCCAACAAGTTCAACAGGCCATTGCTTACAATCCCAGAAATTCCATGAGGTCAATTGCAAAAGATCTTCATGTGTCAGAAGGAACATTCAGAAACGTTGTCCACGAAGACAACAGATATAAGTATGATATGATGAGGAAAGATCAATTTGTCAGAAGAAAGAAAATCACTACATCAGATCAAGAAGACTCTTAAACAAACTGAAAAATCCAGAAGATTTGATTTGGTTTTTCTCAAATGAGAAAACTTGGATCAAGTTCAAAAAGTTAACAGAAGAAATTACAGATGGTTGTCAGACCCTTCTGAAGTTACAAGTGCTATGCATACAACTTTTCCAGCAACTGTCATGGTTTTAGGGGTTGTCAGCAATGAAGGATATATGATGCTTCCTTTCTTCTTCTCACAAGGCTTTAGAGATAATTGTGCTGCCTACATTGAGGTCCATAATTGTTAAAACCTGGCTAGACAGTGTATGCCATGGAAGGCCATGTCACACATGGCTGAAGTAACACAGGAATGGATGGCTGAAAATCTTCATGATCACATGACCCCTAACATTTGGCCTCCTAATTCTCCAGATCTCAATCCATTGGACTATTACATGACGAACGTTTTTGAGAGAGAGTTCAACCAAGGCGCCTATAACATCAAAGATAGTTCGAAAGCTGCCATAGTCGGAGTAATGTCTAAAATGAACCAGGACCACTTTATTCGAGAATGTAGATAATTTAGATCTCATATAGAAGCAATTGTTGAAGCTGAAGGTTGCTTTATTGAATAACTTTATAGAAAAGGTTTATTTTTATCCACATAGATTTTTTGATAAATAAAGTTAGTATCTGTTATTATATATCTGTTTTCTTTTTGTACGCATAAGTCTGTCTTACGTATATATACACACATACAAACACACACACACTCAGATATGTCATTGTTTATACTAATATCCGAAACATCAAGTCTCTTCCCGCTTTCCAAGAGGTCAAATATTATGACAACTTCCCGTACTATATTCTTTTTGCACTCATTGCCAGATACACACGTATATTCTTCTATATATATTTGTATGAATGTATGCGTTGTTTGTTCGCATCCCAGAGAATGTTTTTACGTATTAATGTCAGCACCTGACACACGTTTCGACCAAAGATATCGGATCACTACTCTGTTCTTCAGTGGCGCACATTGCTACTGGAATTAGTGATTGATCACACTAATTGTCGTATTATCAATACATTCCAAAGAGGGCTGAGACAAAAGTGAATTATTTTCACAGTAAGAAATATCAAACTTTAGAGCAGTTTAAGTATGCTTGAGACATATCTGAACTTATAAAGGACTATCGGTGCAGTTTGCTACTTAAGAAAATTAAAAAGAGCCACACTTATAGACTACCAGTTACATTTCGAGCTCTTTAGTTCTCTACAGAACCAGATACCAAAACAGGCAACTCACACTTTACAGAAAAGCTTGACTTCCTGTTTCAAAATTCAGTAAATATTATTTACTGCTCGTGGACTGAAGCAACTATGAGATTAGATGCGCAAAGCAATGGCAGAAAACTAAACAAACTTAAGCAAGTTCAAATATTTTTGAGACATATTTGGAAGTGTAAAAGCTTTTCACTGCAGTTTGGTAAAACTCACTAATACGGATTTTTCCCCGATGCTGTAGGACGGGATCCAAAATAGATGTTATATATCTTTATTTCAATGAAGATTTCAACAAAATAGAGTCAGATGCTGATGAGATTATCCATTGTTTGTTTATATTGCATGCCAGTGCCGAAAATTAAATATTTCCTGGCTAACAGGGCCCAAAATTTTATGTTAACGGATTGACCTCAAGACGAACAAATTCGCTAATCACTAGTAGTGTGCACAAAAGTGTTGTGTTCTTTCTGCTTGGCTTATTATTTACATAATGCGAAAGTGTCGACCAGGTAGAATCGTTATTACACCAAACAAAATACTTAGTGTCAGGTTGTTTCACTTTACAGTCGGAGTTCAAATTCTGCCGAACTCGACTTTGCTTTTCAGCCTTTTAACTTCAATTAATTAGGAAACTGCTCAACACTAGAGTCGAGGCAATCTACGTACACTATACTGCAAATTTCAGGCCTTGTGTCTGTAGTAGAAATTATTATAGAATGCTTTACATAATGTCATTGCAAATGTCATCACAGTAACATTTAAAACTTTACAGTTGACACTAAGCTGCAGAAACGCATCAGCGGACTAAGTGACCGGATAATGTACATATTATTCAATTTGTTATAGGCTGATCACAGCTGGAAGCAGTAATCTATTCTATGCACTCCGATTTAAGGTGAAAAAGGTAATAGGTTGCTGAAAAACGAGAAATTTCAGTTCACTGGAGAGAGACAGATATAGATATACATACACATACATATCCTCGCAGTGGAAAATACACACACACACATACATACATGCATACATACATACATACATACACACATACATGTGTGTGTGTGTGTGTGTGTGTGTGTGTGTGCGTGCGTGTTTGTGTTCTTTATTCATAGAGCTGCAAAGACGTCATAAAAACTGTTACTCAGAAAAAATATAACCTGTCTTGAATGGCACAACAATGCAAACTGGACTATAATAACTGTTATAATTTAATTATCCATAGTGTGATATAATATTATTTCGGAATACAAAAAATCCTTCTTCAGATATCGCTAGGAATTGATCGAGTCACTGCTATAATCGGTTTTACAACGATTCCTGAAATTTACTCAGTTACTCAGAGTTTCACGTTCCCGTTCGTCGGACAGTTTTCGTTGAGAAAACTATCCGACGAACAGGAACATGAGACTCTGAGTAACAGTTTTTGTGATGTCTTTGCAGCTTTATTAACAGAGCATATTACTCTACCTCGGTATTCGAGTACTATTTTTTCTACCTTGTTTCTCATTTATGTGCTTACTCGGGTATATATACATATGGGGAGAGAGAGAGTAAAGATTAGTTGTCAACATAATTTCGCGGTCCTGATTAGGACGAATATTACTGTTATCTAGGCCCAGGAAAGATCGTCTTCAGCTAGCTATCGACGTACTATCTGCATCTTTATACTGTTGAACAAGGGAGTTTATTCTCTCCATTCACCACTAAGCAATACTTGTGCACCAATTGTTTTGGGCTTATTTCTCTTCATCAGCCCAGAATAAGTGCTAGGCACTTATAGTGACACTAAAGTCTTGTGCGAAATATATATTTTCAAAGTGAAACACAGCCACTGATCTCATAAATAGATTCTTTTATTCTTTTACTTGTTTCAGTCATATGACTGCGGCCATGAAGGAGCACCTCCTTGAATGGAGTTTACTGGAAGAATTCGACCCCAGGGCTTATTATTTGTAAGCCTAGTATTTATTCTATCGGTCCGTTTTGCCGAGTTGCTAAGTTACAGGGACATTAACATACGAACATCGTTTTCCAATCGATGGTGGGGACAAACCCAGACACACACGTGCATATATATATATATATATATATATATATATATGCATACAAAAAATGGGACAAAAAATGGGACAAGAACTCACAAGGCGACAACACAGTTAGTTGATAGAGAAAGAGACAAGAAAAAACAATGAGTTTTCTTTCTTCCGTCGAGTTCCAGATCATCGTTGCAGTTTCGGCTTGTTATACTCAAGATTGCTCCAATCTGGCCAGCCCCAACGAAAATTTAAAAAAAGAGCACTAGATTCCTTGGAAGAAAGCAGCGAATGTATACGAAAACAAGGACAGACTTCTTTCAGTTTCCGTCTAGTAAATTCACTCACAAAGATTTAGTCGGCTCGAGGCTATAGTAGAAGACACTTGCTGAAGGTGACATGCAGTGGGTCTTAACCCGGAACCATGTGATTGGGAAGCAAACATTTTAGCACACAGCCACTCCTGCGCGTATTTGTGTGTGTGTGTGTGTGTGTGTGTGTGTGTGTGTGCATTTCATTGTTTATATGCGGTATAGGGGTGCTAGGTGTTCATAAACAATTCTCTCTTGCTCCTCCTTTTTCTTTCATATGTTTCCATCACTTAAATCTAAAAATTCAAACGTTCTAACACCGAAATCCATTCCGGTGAATCTATAATTATCCGTGCCATAATCCCTACACATATACAACACACATACGTGCGCGCGCGCATACACACGCGCACTCACTTACATATGTATATGTGAGTGGGTATATGCGTGTGTTGGTATGCATGTATATATAATGAACGCAGCGTAGTTAGCATCTCATGTTCTTTTTTTTTTCTTAGGAAACAGTCTTGAATTTTTCTTATCAATGTTAAGTTGTTAAAGCCATTACGCCTATGGCTTAATCTATTAAATATTCATGAATATCTTGCATTTTATTAAAGATTTGAAATGTAAAACGAAAAAAAAAAGGGGAAGCAAAAAAAAAAAAGATTTTGTCTTCACCATACTTTCACAATTATAATGTGTCCCATGTTGGGTCGTGACTAACACATCAGCTTGTTAAACGCTGCTCCATTCAAAAACTATTGTCGAAAGAAACACACACACACGAACTCTACGCGCGTGCTCAAACACTTTTCTTCACATCTATAGTAGCCTGCTCAAATACAAGTGCATAATGAGGGGCATGAAGAAATAAAATAGATCCTAATTAAATATCATATCTGTTGTGAAACCAGTAACCAGGAGTGAGTTCATTGCCGTGTGCTTAAAAATTCGAAAGCACCACTCAGAATTTTGTTCATCATTAGCAAGGCCAGGCATTGCCTTTCAGCCCATCAGATTTACTACAGGAAGGTCCAAAATACGGTACGTATGCTATAAATCAGTTTTAGCCGAAGTGTTGATTCAAGAACGGAAACAATAGATCACCGGGTATCATTGACTGAACCATTAACGCAAACTAGAAAACACTCAACCCCCACCTTCACACATACACACACAAACACACACACATGCATACAAATATATACATACATAGACAAACACACACACACGTGTGTGTGTGTGTGTGTGTGTGTGTGTGTGTGTGTGTGTGTGTTTGTCCTTATGTGTGTGAGCATGTGTGAAGAGTGTTCGTCAGTGAGGATACATATCTAAACGATGAGCTTCCTCGGCGGGTCCTTCTACCAAAATAAACTCAAGACAGTACGTGGGCCGAGGAAGGAAGACAAGGGGGAAAAAGAGAAAATTAGAATCTGGAGTGGAAAGTAAATAGAACGTCTCGTAGCGTTGCATTTTCCAACGGTTTTTTTCAAATAAGCTATGTAGCATTCTTCTCTATTCGCAGTTGTCACATTCGGTAATAATGTCTTATGGTTGAGTTGAATTTTATGTATTTCCCTGAAGAGAAGATTACATCTTTCTCAACATCACCCGTTCCTTTGGAATGAACCAATTTTATTCTTCGAAACGTATGTCGGAAATAAAAGAAATCATTTAACACATGCGTATAACTCTATTTACTTAATCTTATATATATATATATATATATATATATATATACAAACACACTCATGCACATGCATGTGTGTATACACACACTACACACAGAGACACACACACACATACATGCATATATATGTGTGTGTGTGTGTGGAGGTTGTCTACTCCTTATGCCGAGTTTGCCCTCCTTCATAGATAGACAGATAGATCGATAGATAGATGGATATGTAGGTAATTAGGCAGGTAGGTAGAAGTTAAGTAGGTAGGATGGGTGAGAGGCGGAGGGAGGGAGGGAGGGAGGGAGGGAGGGAGGGAGGGAGGTAGACAGTACGAAAAGGCATAACAAAGACATAAAAATATACAGGTAGATACCATGATTGATTGATATACTATTTGATTAATTGATCGATTCATATCAAAGCACATACAGATATTGGGACTAATATCATTATTTCATTGCGGGTGTGTATAAATAAACTTGTGTCCGTATGTGTGTATATGTGTGGGGTGTGGGGTTTGGCATGCCTGGGTGAGTGTATTATATAAACTGCAAATACATACATATGTGGAACGCAACTTAGATATACCTCGGTCAATACATAAGTACGAATAAAGGTAAAATGCTATATTGACAGGTACGTGCATGAAAGGATAGCAATTTATATATATATATATATATACATATATATATATATATATATATATATATATATATATATATATATATATATATATATATATATATGTATATGTATATGTATATATATATATATATATATATATATATAAATATATAAAGGTGGGTGTGCATACATATGAGGACTCAGACTTATTGTCAAAGGTGCGAAACTGAATATTACTATTTGGTCGATAACTGTTGAAGTATTACTTACCTTCTATCTGTTTCCCGTTCGTTTTTATATTCAGTATACGTTACGTCGTTCGTTTATACATTTTTTTTTTCATTTAGCAAGTAATGGGACGCAACACACACCGAGTTTATATTAATAAGTAAGTTTATATATAGTGAGAATTTACAAAAGAAAGATAAAAAGTAAAGACGAAAACGTGTGTGTAAAGAACAGACAGATGTATTAGTTTAACGCTCGAGAAGTGAGAAAGTATTTTACGTTTCGAGCCTACGCTCTTCGACAGAAAGGAATACAGAAATAAACAAGGAGAGAAAATAAAATTGTTTAGTGGTTAGCGATCTCTCATTGTGCATATACATACATACATACATATATATATATATATATATATATATATATATATATATATATATATATATATATATATATATATATATATATATATATACATACATACATATTTATATGCTTGTGCACAACGTGGAGTGCACCGTCACCAACTGCCCTATAAAAGACACACGCTTTTTCCAACCACCGCTATTCGGAATGACCAGAAGAAGAAGAAGTCTGCACTCAGAAATATAGAAATACAAGGTAAAACGGAAGCTTTGTACCGTTTTCTTTTCATTTTGTGGTTTACTATGTACCATCTCACATTGTTCCGTATTTACACAAGTACATTCTTTATATATATATATATATATATATATATATATATATATATATATATATATACACACAAATTTTTTTTAATCGGGTGAATGTGAGTTCGTTCTTTAATTGGAATAATTTCCAAAGATTTCTAATAACTTTTGTTCGTAGTTTACTTTCGAATTTACTTACATAAATTCGTATAGGTATGAAAGTTTGTATACAAATAGTCAATATATGATTTAACTTATTAAACACAGTTCAAAAAATCCATTCATTATATGTAATGAATTAGATTAGATGTTAAAATGGATTATAGTTTTTTTTAATTTCATGTTGATATACAATTTGTTTCATACAAAAAGACACATATATTCATAATTGAAAAATTGTAATAGTCATATTTGCACTTGTCGGTAGCTGGTATAAAAACTAAAAAAATAGACGTTAGAAGTACATAGATTTTATCTTAGTTATAATTTTGGATTAATATATTCGATCTTGCAGTCATGCCTATTTGAATCAAAACTAAAAAAATACATAATTGGGTGCTAATATATGTATTAATATATGTAATTTATTATTAATGTTATTAATAATGTACTGCATCACCGTGTTTTCATTTTCGCAACGTTTAAAACTGGATGAAGATTCTTCATGAGTCATACAGTCTGTGTCAGAGAGACTGATACGGCCGGTTTCCGGTTTCCGTGACGTATATATCAACTCCACCCCCACCAGAAGGGGCTCCAGTCCGTCGCAGGAATAGTCATTTTTGCCAGGTGAGCAACGTAAAGTGATGTGTTTTGCACAAAGCACAACCCGTCAGCAGGTCCGAAATTCGAAACCACAATTCATACGATGAAGATTCCAACCACCTAGCAAATAAGTTACATACCTTCCCTTCATATATATATATATATATATATATATATATATATACATACATACATACCATACATACATACATACATACATACATACATACATGCATGTTGCATGGCACGGTTGTTAGAGCGTCTGAGATTGTCAGTTCGAATCCCGGACCGGGCTGCGTGTTGTGTTCTTGAGCAAGGCACTCTATTTTACATTGCTTCAGTTCACTCAGTTGTAGAAATGAGTTGCAACGTCACTGGTGCCAAGCTGTATCGGCCTTTGCCTTTCCCTTGGATAACACGGGTGGCGTGGAGAGGGGAGGCATGTATGCATGGGTGACTCCTGGTCCTCCATAAACAACCTTGCCCGGACTTGTGCCTGGGAGGGTAACTTTCTAGGTGTAATCCCATAGTCAGTCATGATCGAAGGGGATCTCATCTTATTCTGGGTGCGGCAAAATGAGTTGACATATTTGTAGGTGATAATAAAATCAAAATAGAGTACAGAATGGAAAATGTGTTTTATTTTCAAAATGTACTTACAATACCATATTGTTTCATTAGGTTTTGAAAATCAAATCAGTCAAGTGGGTGCCGTTACTATCCACACACTTTCGAACGCGTTCGCGAAAGTTGTCCATAACTCGACAAGTCATTTCATGTGGAATGGCAGCAATTTCTGGACGGATGGCATCTTTTAATTTTTCAATAGGTCGAGGGTGATTGGCAGGGGTTCCAACTAGGTGATCGGGTAACCGATGTCATGTGCTGAATAAGTTCAAATGACCAGGGATCATCTCCCTCAAAATTCCCATCGCACATTGTGATTTGTGGTCTGTTGCCCCATCCTGTTGAAACCAAAGGTTGTCCCTATTGTCAAGTTCATTCAACTTGAGTTTCAGAAAACTTTTTTTTATAACATCACATAATATCAAACAGAATCAACAGTAACATTGTCTTCTTCGAAGAAGTAGGGACTCCAAATGCCGAATTGTGCCGCCGCACAATTTCGAGTAAGTACGGGATCATGTCTAACAAGCCTTAAGTGCCGACGGAACACTCTTCGTGTTGCAGTTACCGATTCGCTGCTATTGATAAACGTTTCCACAATGAAAGCGTGATACTCGCCCGTCCAGTACATGTTGGCAACTGAAAGTGAAATGAAACAAAATGACACAAGCTGCACCTACAGAAGCAAAATGGCATCATATGAACATTTCGAAAATAAAAACACGTTTTTCGTTCTTTACTCTGTGCTCCTTGTCAATATCGGACAAGACTCGAACTATGGCGACGTTCAAAAAATGTTGGTGCTGTGGGGGTTTTCATTGACATTTTTATCAAAGATGCTCCATACATAGTAGTCCAGTGGATTGAGATCTGGAGAATTAGGAAGCCAAACGTCGGGGGTGATGTTATGCAAATTGTCAGCCATCCGTTCTTGATTCATTTGAACTTGTTGGAAGACTTAAGGCCTTTTTGATCATACACTGTTGATCCAAGGCTTAACAACTTTATCCAGAACGTCAATATACGCAGCAGTATTCATCCTAAGGCCTTGTGGAAACTGAAAGAAGCCTGTCGTATATATGTATATATATGTATGTGTGTGTATATGTTTGTGTGTATGTGTCTGTTCTCCCAACATCGCTTGACAACCGATGGTGGTGTGTTTACGTCTCCGTAACTTAGCGGTTCGGCAAAAAAAAACGATAGAATAAGTACTAAGCTTACAACGAATAAGTCCTGGCGTCGATTTGCTCGACTAAAGGCGGTGCTCCAGCATGACAGCAGTCAAATGACTGAAACAAGTAAAAGAGTAAAAGAGTAAAGAGCGAATGAGTAAATTAATAATTTACGACAGAAGCAGCCTTTGTAACGAACATTAATTAGCACATCCAACCTAACTTGCATGTGTTGCTTATAAGGCCGTAGACTTCGGTAAACGCCTCGAGAAATCATCTCACGTAGACGGCAAATGCTGAAAAGCTTGGTAAAGAAAGTATATGGTTTCACAGATATTTGATGTGCCATTCGATGTTTGGTTGTCTGCTACCGATGATACGCAATTTACAATGAAATCACGTCATACGGCAGTGCCTTTTCGCTGGTACCGAAAAAATTTCGTGGACCGATTTTAAGCTGTTCTTTTTAGCATTTGTCGTTTACTGCAGTTCTAGGCGTTCAATATAACACATACATCTCAGTTTGGATTTACTAATTAGTACTTGTTTCAAAGGCTTCTTTCGTCGATAACAAGTAACTTATACAGAGCCCACCAGCTTTTTGCGACATCACTTATGGTATGGTCGATGTTTGACTGCCATTTGCTGACGAACAGCAATTTACGATATAATAACGTTATACAACAGTGTTATTGGTCGGTGCTGGCAGAATATCGTCGACCGATATTTTCTCAGCCTTTTAGCAATTATCGACTACAGGAGATGATTGTTCGTGACGTTTACCTCAGTTCTAGGCGTTATAAGCTACACGTCCAAGTTAGGTTAGATATGCTAATTAATGAATGTCCATATTCTGCATATATATGCATTAACTAGTAAGTCTCTAGAGCGTACATGAGGTTTTATAATCTGGTAATGATTTCCTATAATTTAAGGTTTTTAAGAACGTCTACGATTTGCACCAATATTGAACCTTGCTTTTAGCAGTACTATAGAATAGCAAAGAATTTTAAGGCAGTTTAGATTTTCAGCTGTACAAATGCCACACTTTACAATAGATTATCCTTCAAGCATATTATAAAGAATTTTGCTTTTTATCACAAATGTTTGATGCTGTTGTTGACTGTTCCTTCATATACAATGGGCGGGGCATTGCGCAATTGACTAGATGAAGATATGTTGTCGTTTCTGTATCTTCGAAAGCATTTGACAAAATGAGTAAAGGCCAAGTTATTTCTGCGTTTGTTCTTCGTTTAAAATAATGTCTTCTAGCTGGAGATGAAGGAATCATCGCTGAAACCACTGCCCTCTGATATTCGTAATAGTAATGCGCGCATTATCATAGCTATAACAATTCATATGATGACAAGTATACATATATAAACACACAGATATATACGTATACATGAATATATATATATATATATATGCAAAATTGAGAGAGGTGATAAAAGTGTCGGAGGTTACTGAGTAGCACTGCTTATGCTTAAATAAGAGTTAAATAATTCCGTAAAAACTAAAGCACTATACTTAATGAATGACAAAGGGAGGTAAACCTATATAGCCGTATTGCAATTACGAATTTTGGCGTAGACCGCCTTAACGTCTATGGTTAAAGTCAACTTCCTTTGTCAATCGTATAAGAAAAACCGTTGGAAACATGTGCTGATTTTCAAAACGGTAAAAGGGTAAACAACGAATTAAAAGAGTGGCTTATTAGCATTTTGAACCTAAAGGTTAAATTAAGAGAAGTCATAAAATTGACGGAGTTTGCTGATTAGCAACGCTTATGCTAAAATAAGAGTTAATTAACTCCAAAGCCACTAGAGGACTATATTTAATAACTGACAAAGGGAGGTAAGTCTTTAGAGTATATAACCGTATCACGATTTCGAATTTTGATGTAAACTACGTTAATTCTCATCAGCCACCATTTTCATTTGTTGTCTTATATATATGCATATATTTCGGA